>NC_043716.1:35121041-35155070 GCF_006229205.1 Suricata suricatta
TATATATATATATATATAGCATCTTTATTTTTTCCCCAGACTCACATACATAAATCAATAATTTTTTCTTCAGCCCTTTTTATTTCTTACATTGAATTTATTAATTTCTTATTTGGAGGGAACAAAATACATTTTCCCCAAATGCTTTTTGTTTCAAATTAAGAAATATGATCATTAATGTCAGAATAAACAACCAGCATTTTAGATGTCGATTAACTGTTTTGCATGTACACAGCAATGTACAGTACCTAATAAATCTTAGAATTAAATGTGCAGCCCTTCATTAGAGTGAAAATATGAACAGCTGTAATCATACACATTCTATTGACAGAGAAAAATTTGGTTTCCTTTGTAATTTTTCACACTGGGAAAGAATGAGGGATGGATGGAAACACGACTGTTTCTGTAACTGTGGGCTTTTTCTCCGCATGTACAGAAGGACAACAAACCAGTGTCTCTGACTTCAGGGTCTAACAGCAGTGATTTGCCTCAATTTTCTTCTCTCATGAAAGTAAATTTCTCTTGGGAAACATATAAGCCTTTGGCTAGAAAACCCACAGGACAGACACCCCCAAACTGTAACAAATAACGAATTGATGCATTTCTTCAGTACATCTGTTCTTTAAGGGGTTCTGTTAACTGATGTCTGAAACTGGCATAAAACAAAGAGTTGCTAAGAATATAGTGAAAGTTGATGCATGTAGCAAAAGCTGCTTCTGGCAACAAAAGGCACTGCTGCTGGTAACACATACAGATTGTTCAGAATGGAAGAGGGGTCTTTCAAAGTTGTATTTGTGCAAGTGTGGGCAAAGCCAAGGCGAGCTTCCCTCTAAAAAGGTGCCAAATTGTTTCTGCATAAGGATGGCTCTCCTCCTCCCCTCACTCCGGAGCACAAGGCCAACGTATCAGGACAGCATTTTCAAGCAGTTCGAAAGAGTTGGGCTTGAAATAATTCCAAATCGAAATAAATGGTCAGGACTGGGACTAGCATTTGTCTACTAGGCACCTGGTAGTAGCTGACAGAGATAATAAAGAATAAGGGTGCATGGCAATATAGCAGGTATGAAAAAATGTTATACTCCTTTTCCTTGCCTATTGAAAACTGATTTGCTTATCTCGCCTGGTCTCTAAACATGTATTTCCATCTATTTGTAATATATATGAAGGGCATATATGTGGACATATATGTATACATATGCACTGACACATACATATATATTTACATCTATGTATACAAGATCTCTCCTTATACAAACAAGGATTTATGTGAATGCAGGATTTTATGTCCACATAAACTTTTGCTCACGGTTGAATTATTGTAGGTCACCTAAAGTTAAGGATGCCATTTGTACCCTTAGAAAATGTGTTTGGGAATTGTCAAGGCAGTGCTTAGGAGGAAATTCAAAATTGTTTATTTACTTTAGAAGCAGGGGACTCATCTGTTCTAAGTTTAAAAAGAGGCTTAACAAAGTTACATTCTGGCAGGAGTAAGATACTGAGATTTTTAATGCAGTGAAAAATGAAAATTAAAACTTTTATAATGTGCACATCGTAACCAAGCTGCTAAACCACCACTTTCGTTGTTTGCTTTAGTAAAATGTTGCGTTTGGTAAAGCAAAATCTGAAACAAGTTTTAGAGTTGGAAATCAGCAGTTTATTTTTTTCATGTCATGTTGAATGTAATATCATGAATTGGGGGAAAATGCTTATATATTTTTAAGTTCTTGAGAAGAAAAAGGCCCTTAAGGAGGGAAAAGCCCAGACACCAGTTACCCCTGATCAGAGCATTCAGGTATCTAGAAAATGATACAATTGTGTATTTATAAAATCCATGGAAGATCATTTGTCTCAAATGTTTGTCTCACAAAATACTTGCAAATGAGGAGGTACTGAGCTCAAATGAATAAGAGTAGTAATAGCAAACATTTATATAGCTCTTGTTTAGTACCAAGGACTCTTACAAGTGCTTTATGTATATTAACTCATTTAATTCTGACAAAAAGCCCATGAGAAATAGTTCCTAT
The DNA here is from genome assembly GCF_006229205.1 of Suricata suricatta. Lineage (NCBI taxonomy): Eukaryota > Metazoa > Chordata > Mammalia > Carnivora > Herpestidae > Suricata > Suricata suricatta. The sequence continues at coordinate 35,123,066 of NC_043716.1, forward strand.
TTTTATCTCCATTTTATAGATGAGGAAAATGAAACTTGCCCAAATAATTTGTCCCTGGAGTAGAAAGTGGAAAACGTGAGAAATTGGGACTCAGAGTTTTGGAAAGAATTTACATGTAATCAGATGAATAATTTGTCTCTCTGTGCTTACTTAATGTGTAGAAATTAGGATGTATTCTGTAAAAACCACCTTTGTGAAATATGGACCCTGTTTCCTAAGCAGCAAGAAGTAGATATGTGGTATTTCTATTCCTTTTAAAGCCTGGAAGTGTTAGAGATCACTGTTCTTCATCTATGACATGAAGCAGGACGTCTAAGACAGTGCTACAAAGTCCGCACAAAAACTTCCTTGTGAGGAAGTTCCCAGAACAGAAAACTCAAAACCACTGTCCTACTCCAAATGCAGGCTCTGGTTTGAGTAAGAATACTTTTCTTGAAATTTTGCCTCATCTGCTCTGTGTCTCTGTTCTTTGGCAACAAAATTAGGTTCCTCTAGAGCATGTCATTATTTTCCTTTTTTTCCTCTCTCTCTAAGTTTAGTTAGTTATATCCTTGAAAGGATAGGTGAAGAGCTGTCAGGCAGGATACAAAAATCTTTTCCTTTCTCTTCTTTCTGAAGACCAATTTTGCATTGTATCTTATTGGGCCGACGTCCGGGTTGTTATTCGTTCAATTTGCAAAGAAAATAATGGTATTTATGGGTCATAATTAGCCTCTGAATCCTAGTCTGCCGCTGCACTCAGCAAAGGTGTGTGCCCTGTTGGCTTGAGAGAAGGGGTCGGGGGAGCCACCTTGTGGCTGGAAGATGACCCAGCAGCCTCGGGAGCCCTCGCTCTGTTCCATGTAGAAAATAAAGGAGATGAGGGTAGAAGCCAGAGATAAATCAGAAATATCAATCACTAAATATTTGCAGAAAGTGGTAAGGGATATAAATAGAATCTATAACTACAATAACAGTGGAGCTGTAGTTGTAAATATACATTATCCTCTTTAATATGACATAGAGTAGATTGAGAACCGAGAAATTATTAAGACCCCCCCACAAAAAAAATTGGAAGAAAGAATGAAAACATTTAAGTTAAAATTATGTTCATTTTGTAATTCAATAAAGAAATCCCAGAGACATATTTTTAAATTTAATGTTGTTTTCTAAAGCACAGAAAAAGCCTCACAGACATCTGTTTGCATACATTGTGTGTCAGGCAACATCAGATTTGAATGGAATTTATCTAAATTTTATATGCATGGCTTGATGTAAATTGAAATAAATTGTACAGCATACTCTGCGTGGACATATTGGTTTTTCCATCGCTGCTTGAACTTTTAACCCCAGGGCCTGAGCCGGTCACACGTTGACCTGTCTGAACTCTGCTGGTAGATCCAAGTATGGAAGGCTGACCTTGCCTCCATGGCAACCATAAAGTAGGGTCCATGACTCCTCTCTCCCTTTCTCTCTCTTTTCTCCACACTCCAAACAAAACAAAACAAAACAAAACAAATTAGTATATTCTCGCACACCCAGTCAGTGTAATCTTGGAGTAGTTTTGCCAAAATGCATTTTGCCCCTAACCCAAGCTCTAAGCAAAGCTTTTTCAGCTTGCTTGTCAGATGTTAATGAAAGTTTGAAATGAAAGCCTTTATAAAAGTTAATGGAAAAGACCCCTTCCTGGGACACATTCAGTTTGCTTGTCTACTCTTATAATAAAATATACTGCACATACTCATATATTAAGTAATGTTGCTACCGGCATATTATGCATGCAGATGAGAATTATACCAGTGTGGGATTCCAACATAATCCTTTATGGCTGGATTTAAAAAAACACTTAGATAAGGTTTTACCAGTGGCCACCGTAGCCACATGAGATCTAACATTTTCCAGTGTCATAGAGCTAATGTATCTGAAAAGGATTAAGGATCTAGAGTTAATCTTTCTTTTGTGGGTTGCAGTCTCCATTTAAATTAAGGTGCTTGTATACTTCTGATTTGTTTTAATTTTGATGATTGATCTTTAAATCCACATACTAACAAAATCATCATCTCCACCATCCTGGTGGTAGTGTCAAAGTGTTATTTTATGCATCTCTAAAGTTAAAAATTCTGTTCATGGGATGTATTTTTGGCTCTTCATTTATTAATGCAAGAACCATTTGTTGAAATGTAAAAGTAAAAACCTTCAAAGAAGTCCTGTGAGTTGATACCAAAAAAAAAAAAAAAATGGTATGTGCCTGATCTTAAGGAATTCCAGTTTTGTTGCGAGATCAGATGTATTATATAGAAAGAGAAAAACTAGAACAAAGTTAGACAGCAGCGCCCAACGTATAGTTGTTTAAAACTATATGCTTCCTGACATAATGGAGTGGCCATTTGGGAATGGAGTTAATGAAGAAAGACTTCTTACGAACAAAGCTTTAGAAAGGGTGGTTGTCCAGGGCTAGTAAGTTGGCGTCCTACTAGGTTTAACAGGTTTTGTAGAATCAGCAAAACCTGGGGTGGTGTTGGCAATGTAAAAGGGTTGATAAGGAAGAAAAGTGACCAGAGAAAATAGGTTATGTTTCGCCAAGAATAACGAATATCCTTGAGTGCTCATGGACTAATCTGCTATCCCAGATCCTGGTGTCTGTATGCACGCCCAGGTCTTTGTTTATGAAGTTGTTGCAGTAAATATAGGGGGGAAAAACAGACTCGTCAGTTTTGAGTTGTAAGGGACTTGAATTGTCCTTTTTTGGAAGGCATAAAGAAAATCTTGATTTCTAGAAGTTTGAGGCAAAGACCTGAAAATCTCAAATGTTCCACAAGTTGCCTTTGGGCAACCATAGGTCACAGGATTGATAGGAGACCAGGCTGATAAAACTAAGTTCTCCATTTACAGTCGCCTTCAGGTAGTTTAAAAACAGCAACCAAAACATCACAAGAATGTTTTTCTTTGTCAGGCAATATGAAAAGTAAAAAACACAACCTAGGCAAGGAGAATCAAGAAGTTTGCTGTGGGCCAGTTTCTTCGTGTGTAATAGTAAGAACACTGAACACTTAGGTGAATTCTTGCTTTATACCAGGCCCTCATGTTTTAAGCACCTTCATTTATCCTACAACCACCCTGTCAGGTAAGTACCATTATTGCCCCCAGTTTACAGATCATAAAACAGAAGCATGGCATCTTTTCCAGGATCACACCCAAGTAGTCTGGCTTTAGACTTTATGTGCTCCATCTGCTGCACCAGGGGTTAGCAAACTTTTCCTGTAAAGTACCACAGGGCATCTTAGGATCTTCAGACCATATAGTCTCTAGAGTGGCAGCTGTGCCCATACAGGGCAAAAGCGCCATACATAATGTGTAGGTGAATGAACGTGGCTATATTCCGCTAAAACTTTTTTTATACGCCCTGAAATTTGAATTCCATATAACTTTCACCTGTCATGAAATATTACTCTGATTTTCCCCCCAGCCATTAAAAAATTTTAAAACAAAACAAAAACAAAAACAAACGCTCTCGGCTTGTGGGCCCTACAAAAACAAAGGATGGGGTCGAATTTGGCCCATGGACCATAGTTTGCTCATCTCTCCACTGCACTTAGGCCTCTCAGTGTACAGAATAAGAAGGTGAACTAGATGGTCTCTAAACTTACTACTCTCTGAAAACCTTTAAAGTCAATGGCTTTCTAGCTCTAAAAGTAAGGTAACCATTTTGGATTCAATATTGTAATTAAAAGATTGAAAGTGCTTTGGAAAACAAGCCTGCCCATCCCTCTCCCTTGGATAGACTATATCTAAACTATCTCAGAAGGATGAAGAATTATCTTCATTTAATTGATATTTCAAGAAAGAGATTTCATTATCTCCTTTAACAAGCCATTTTATGTTAATGGCTATTCCTATTGGGATCGTAGTCCTAATATCTAGGCTGAGCTCCTTGCGATGCAGTGGAAGCCCACTTCTCCACTCCTTAGAAATAATGACGAGCTTGTCTCTGGCTTCCACACAATGCCACTCCACCTTCTACAACTTCTACGTCACCTCTGCGGCTGAAGGTGAGTCCTTTTCTCAGGCATCCACTTTTTTCTCATGTATATTGTTTTCTATTCTCCTAGCTACTATTGTAATGTTCAAAGGAACTCTTTCCAAAATGTCTTTATCTCTATTTTATGATAGCATCAGCAACAGGAGAGCTTAGAGACATCTTTTCTTTGTATCTAAAAGTTTCATTTCCCAAGAGATGATATGTGAAAATTTCTATAAATGTCCTTATTACTTAAAATAAATAATTTGCAAGGGTCCATATCCTTAACTTATAACTGCTTTAGTTGCATAATACTTTGGTATTATGACAGATGTGGCAAATCATTTCTTCTTTTAAAATCAAGTAATATAGCTGGTTGTGAATTTAAACTCTTTCCTTTCAGCTTTAAATTTTTTTTATCATTTATTTATTTTTGAGAGACAGAGGGCAAATGGGGGAGGGGCAGAGAGAGAGGGAGACACAGAATCAGAAGCAGGCTTCAGGCTCTGAAGTGTCAGCACAAAGCCCTATGCGGGGCTCAAACCCACAAACTGTGAGATCATGACCTGAGCTGAAGTTGGATGCTCAACCCACTGAGCCATGCAGGCTTCCCTTCTTTCAGCTTTAAAACTCACAGTCATTCCAGAGTTTACTTTTCTTTCTTTAGTGTCTGTTGAGGTGATGTGATAAAGACAAAATATAAAATCTCTCATATATCATGGCATTATCCCCAGTTACAACCCTAGCCATCGAACTCCTGGATAGCCTACTGAACTGTGTGCCTTGTAGCTTCACCAGCACCGACCATTTCATAGATGGCAAGAAAACATCCCCTTATTATCTAATAACCTTCTGTATGTCCTAGGTATGATAAATTCAGAGGACTGTATTTCATTTTCAGAATAGCCATTGGAAGTCAAATTTTTGAAGGTTTTCCCCAAGCCTCTATCTTCTACTGACATTTTCGTCAGAAAACTAATATTAACACATATGGGTTTTTCTGACATACGATGGTTCTATAGCCACAAAATTGGAGGTACATGAAGGAAAACATTTGGCCCTAAAAGACTACCTCCTTTATGTGTTCAGTATGGCCTTAGAATACTCACTCAACAACTTGAGCCATAGAGTTGTAGTGAAACCAGATGAATAAAGTGCTTCGTGAGAGTAAAATGTTCATCTATTTATATTTCTAAGACTGCGGAATATTTTTTGACAGATTACAGAGGCATTAATGTAAAGACTATTTACAGGTTATTTGAAGGGGTTGAAATAAAATGCAATTTATCTAAGAAAAGAGGGCCTTAAAAAAAAGAAAACACTACTGTAATAAAAAGTTCTCTTCCCTAAAATAGTGCCACAGGCCAGTGATACTGAATCACCCACCGTCTGGTAACTTCTTAGCATAACCAAAAGATCAATTTCCTAGTGGTAGTAAGATTCTCTCATACCTCCTTGTCCCTTACTACTGTTGAATAAAACATTTAGTACCTTTAAAGAACTTTATTCTGAAAGGAATCTGTTCAGTGGCTAGACTTCTCGTTGTTGGTTTTTTTTTTTTTTACTTTGATCTTATTTATTTTTTTGTTAGCATTTAAAGAATCTCTGAAAACTTAAATTCTGAGTTTTAAATTTGGGCAATTTTACATTTTAAGATAAAATTTAAGATTTTAATTAAATCTAATTAATGTAAATTTAAAAATTTATCTTAAAATGTAGAATTGCCCAAAGCATAGTTCATTCTTTTTTTTTTTAAATCCCTGTGATTTGACTTTTCCAAACCACTGCCAACATTATATTGGAATTCTGTGTTTAGAAATCACTATTCCCATGGACTCTGGCTCCTTGAAGGCCTTCGCGTGATGCCTGTCACAGGGTAGATGGTCTCTGGGTGTTTGCTGACCTGAACTATTGAACCAAACAGTGACAAAGAGGGTGGATTTTGACTTAGCATTAGAATGCCATGCAGAAGCTCACGGATTCTTTACATTTTTGGTGGATATACCCATTCTAAAGGAACACTACAGGCAAACAACTGTAACAAGCCACTATGGCCGGCTTTCTCGGGCATTTCCCATGGCTCCCAATAAGCTGGGCAGCTGCGTAGGGCAGACAAGTGGCAGGGTCACCCCGGTATGAGCATGTGTGAAGAGGCCATGTGACACAAACTGATCCTCACCCCTCCTAAAGGATCTCAGTGAAATAGAGTAGTTTGTGGGAGATGGGAGGAGAGGCCTCCACGTCCTGTTAGTAAAATTCTATTAGCAAAACAAGACACCCAGGAAAGGGGCACCTGGGTGGCTCAGTTGGTGAAGCGTCCAACTTTTGATTTCAGCTCAGGTTATGATCTTGCGATTCATGGGATGGAGCGTCAAGTCAGGCTTCATGCTATCAGCGCTGACGGCATGGAACCTGCTTGGGATTCTCCCTGTCCCTCTGTCCCTCTGCCCCTCCAGTTCACACACTCTCTCTCAAAATAAATAAATATGCTTAAAAAAAAAAAGGACACCTAAGGGAAATGTAGAAGTAAAAAGGAGTTCTTACATCCCATTGATTATCTTTATGCATTTGGATTTCAAGCAAGAGTGTATGTTCTTGTACCCTCTATGGAAAAAAAAAGCATACATATTTATTAAATAATAGCCACACATTAGTAGGCACTGGCTCAATTCCTGGTTATATTTTAGTATTTGTTGTGTCTCAGCCACCTGTAGAACTTCCAGGGAAGATTCACAAGAAATATAGCTTATTGAGTAGAACAAACTACAGTATTACAATGTGGTTTATGTTTGGGTCAATGGGAGGCCACTTGATAAGTTTAGCAAGTCAGTTTGTCTTGAAGTCTTCATTTGTGAACTGTTGATCATTACCATTGATCATCATGATATACATTTCATGTTGGGTATCTGTGTTGAGTTTTGTGTATGTTAGTAACAAAACAAAAATAACATAATCTTCACCATACTTTCTGGTAAACAAGAGTTTAAAATAATTTTATAGTCAACAACCGAGATAAGATGTTTTCTAATTCTCTAAGCCCATTAGAGAAAACTACATGCCCTGATTACAGCTATAGCATCTGAAACCATTGCTAGGTACCTACCATGGTAGAAGATCAGAGGAAGGTTGAAGAAATTCAGATGCAATTCACATACTCATGAAGTCTCTACCACATGCAAAGCATGATGCTGGGTGTTGGGGGGTGATAAACATAAGTAATTAACAATACCCCCTTCATGTTCATAAACTTTTAGATATGAGCCTAGGGGCAAGGATGGTGGGAATGAAGGAGAAACAAAACAAATTATTTGCTAATCTTTTGAGAAGCAGTGTCAGTAGAGATTGCAGAAGCATGGTTTTAGGGATTCAGGAGTGAGCAAAAGGTGAAAAACTAGAGATGTCAGTTTATGCTGCCTTTAAAATTTGGCAAAAAAGAAGGATAAATGCTAGCAAGGAAGAAGAACTTTTTTGGTTGTTTTGTTTTCTAGGTAGAAGAGGGTAAATCTGAGCTGATTTTCCAGCAAATGAGAAAGAACCAATCTAAAAAAAATAATGGATAGAATCAAGTCCTGGAAAAGGTAGAAGTAGGTTGGATAATACTATTCAAGACTCGGTCTTAGCTAAAAGGTAAAACATTCACTCCTAGGAGTTCAAGGATAAAGCGGGTAAAGATGCAGAGATGTTTTTACTTGGAGGGAGAGGAGGACAAAGCCTCGTAGTGAGAGTGAAGAGCATAGGGTAGAGACTCGTCCAGGGCTTGGAAAAAATGGGGAGCAGAAGTTCAGGGCAACTAAACTCCCTAAAGAAATACGATAGTCAAGAAAATAAGAGTTATTGCTAAGCAGTAAATGATCTATAGTGAGAACCATCTCAATCTATTCAGCAAACATTAAACATTAAATGGAGAACTCACGGAGGTATGAAATGGTAAAAGATACTGGTCCAACTTCATTTTCAGGCTCAGCCCTCATCTCTCTCTCTTCTGATATAAAGTAAGCCATAGCCTCCAGTCCATGGTGAACTACATATGATCTCTTACTGAGCTGTCCTGAATCTTTGTTTCCTATCATCCCTGCTGACACCGAGCCCAGTCCTGAAGACAGATCACATCTGCAGATATAAGAGTAAGCATTACAGTTCTCAAAAATATGTAGGGTTGCCTGTGTGGTTCAATCAGTTAAGCGTCCAACTTCAGCTCAGGTCATGATCTCATGGTCCGTGAGTTTGAGCCCTGTGTCGGACTCTGTGCTGACAGCTCAGAGCCTGGAGCCTGCTTCAGATTCTGTGTCTCCCTCTCTGACCCTCTCCTGCCCATGCTATCTTCCTCTCTCAAAAAATAAAAATCAACATTAGGAAAAAAGATTTTTTAAGTATCTTTAGCATATTTTATAAGGCAACTTTCCCCTCTTCAGTATCCCCACAACTCTCCAGAGCCTCTTGCTCTCCTGCTCCAGAGCTTTCTCAAACCTGCCATTCTGCCCTGACTCTCTGGATCTTCAACCCTGCAAGGTCGAGAGTGATTCTTTGCTTCTCTGTCCTTTACTGTCAATCCAAGTGACCTCTGTCCTTTCAAACTCCTCTCTTGTTCTCCTCATTCTCCACATACTATATCGCAAACCACCAAGACACTCGTCTGAAGATGGCGGAGCCCTCCTTGGATGGGGACGACCTGGGAAGGAACTGTGCCAGTGGAGCCAGGGGGGTTGAGTGCACAGAGGAAATAACAGGCTAGGAACCCTCATTGTTAAGAACTATATTTTGGTTACACTACAGCTTCATCAGCCCGGCTTATTTTGAGGAGCATTTGAAATCACAATCTGGGGGCACCTGGGTGGCTCAGTTGGTTGAGCATCCAGCTTCTGTTCAGGTCATGATCTCATGGATTGTGGGTTCAAGCCCCCAATTGGGCTCTGTGCTGACAGCTAGCTCAGAGCCTGGAGCCTGCTTCAGATCCTGTGTCTCCTTCTATCTCTGACCCTTCCCTGCTCACACTGTCTCTGTCTCTCAAAAATAAATTAAAAAAAAAAACATAAAATGAAATCACAATCTGAAATACAAGTTGTGTTTCTGAACCTACCTTTCCTCTTACCTCCTACATTTGAAACTCATGTCCTACATTCTGGCCTTATGGAATTATTTGTCATTCCCCAAATCCAGCCCTATGCCTTCCACCCAGAATGCCTTTCCAAGCCTCTCCAGCCACCCACATTCCACTAAGCCTTTAAGGCTCTGTTCAAACTCTTATCTTCTCAACATGGCTTTCTAGTTGCCCTAACTTGGACTCAACATCTCCCTGTCTTGCATTTTCCTTGATCAGTACATCTGTTTTAGCTGTTACTACCACTGGCCTTGCATTATGGTACTGACATGTGCTGGCTTCTCCACTGGGTTGTGAGCTCCAGAGGGCAGGGGTTGTGTCTTAATTATTTTTATGTATCTCGCAGATTTCATCAGATATTAGACATTCAGTAAGTGTTTATCAAATTGAACAAATATGATTATGTGGTTCAGCCTCAAATTATGTCAGATCCTAAAAGCCTTCGAAGAACCTTGCAATTAATAACAGTCTCTTGTTTTACGGTGTTTCTTAACGTGGCACAGAGTGACTGCCTCCCTCTCTCCCCACTTCCATGATATCTGGAGGACTTCCTCCCTTAGACACCAGAAATACTGAGGGTGGGAAGCACTATGCCAGACAGATCCAAGATAAATGTTCACTTCCCTCAATAATATAGCTTATGGGTACAAAGGCAAATACTGGACAGCACAGTGACATCACAAAGACAAATGAAAGAGACAGGAACTGTAGAAAAGAGAAAAGAGCCAGCCAACAAGGACATGCTCCATCGTGTATGCTACTACTCAGGGAAGAGAAAATGGCAGAAAAAAACAAATCCACATAAGAGTTTATATCCCTGGGACTACTGAAATGTTTATGCTGAGATGTCAACTATCTGTGATCATCCACATGAAGTGAAAATGCTTATATTTATTTTTTTCAGTTTATTTATTTATTTTGAGAGAGAGAGAAAGAGAGAATTTCAAGCAGATTCCGCACCGTGAGCTCAGAACCCAATGCGGGGCTTTATCTTACGAACCATGAGATCATGACCTGAGCTGAAATCAAGAGTATGAAGCTTAACTGATTGAGGCACTAGGTGCCCCAAAAATGCTTGTATTTACATGGTGCCTTTTATCCAGAGAATCCCAAGATACTTTATAAATTATAAATTTGAAAAGTCCTTATGCATTGTCCCTGATGTTCTCCATACCCCCAAATGCAGTTCCTAATGGCCAAAATCTCCCCACCCCCAGCACATCACTGAATATTTAAATATTTTTACTAGGTCACAGTTTTTTGTCTTTAAAAAAAATTCTCTATATATCAAAAGTGTACAATTAACACTATTTATCTTCTAGCATATACTGCATCTTTCCTGCCTACCTCCCTGCCCCCACTAGCATGGAAAGTGAATTCAATTAGATTTAAGACAAAGAGTAATTGCATTGGAAAATAGAAAAAATATCTCATCCCAGAGTGATTAAGCCCCTTACCTTATAGAGGGAGTTTAACTCCTTGGAGAAAACAGGATCCCATGTAATAAATGAATACAGAGATTTGCTAAATCAAAGTATAGTGTCTTGAATCTAATTCCCTAGTCATCAGTGAGCTCTTTGCTCCAGGAGAAAAGTGTACTCATTCATTATAAGGTGTGTAAGAAATGTAAAATAAAGATTAAGTCAATTAAGGGGTTTACAATTTTATCTTTAGCTATTTTTATTTTTACACTAAGAGTCTCAGAATTCAAAACTTGTTGAAAAGTCTTAGATTCCTTAAAGCAAACTTAACCATCTGCTTTCCCAGAATTATTTTGTGCTTTTGGTTATCTTGATTTTGATAAACTTTTCACATACTCAGTGTGAATTGGTCCAGGCAGAGCCTGAGTCATTCATGCTACCAAAACCGCTTTGCCAGCAGCTTCTGGCAGCTTATTGGTGCTCATTTTGGAATTTGCAGAAAGATTATAAAGTACCCTAATGTGACAGGTTCTATACAGAGGAAGTCCCGGAACTTCAGATGACCAGTCATTAAGGATGACATATAGGAAATTCATTTGCAATACTCCATGTTTGCGGTGGGTGGGGGTTGTGTTAACTGCACAGGAACCTTAAAAGGTAAATGTTGGATCATCTGAGAGAATCTGGAATAAGGAGACAGGTCAACTATGCAAGTCCAGGCTGCAGTTAGCCCCGTGGGGTTGGCTGCTCAAGTTGGAGTGCAGCAAACAGGAAGAGATGTTTCTAGGCAGGGAAATAAGTTCAGGTGACTTGAACTAAGGTAATCTCCCTTCTTGGACTTTTTCCTACTTTTATTATTCAAGCATTTTCATAACTATCAGTGTGGTTGGGCTTAAGTTAGACTGCCCAGCTTTCTGAAGCTGGGCCTGTTTTACTAACTAAGTTAAACTACCTTTTGTAATGGTAAAGTTGTATAGGTCCAATCCCATGTATTCCTGTCTGTTCTCTTTAATAACCAGTAAAATCGATACTACACATTTTATGTAACATTTAGAAAGACGCTAGCAGCACACAGCACAGGCTCCATTTCGACCCGAGTTACTCATAGCAGCATGGATTTTTCTCTTCTGAGTAGTTCCTGGACTGAACCAGATGTTTTTGATTGTTATTATGATTCTAGTTTTAAATGGTTGCTATTCTAATGGGGTGGTAGATCTGATTTTAAAAGCTAAAGTAAAGGAACAGAAGTTGAATACTTGTCTTCGAAGTTTTGCTCTACCTGTCTCACCATATGATCTCATTTTGCCCTGTCCTAATTAGGGATGATGATAACTGTAGCTATTTATAAGGTCATCTATGTTGTTTCTTGAGATCTGCCTGTGACAGATACCATATAAACTATATCCTGATGTTAACATGTCTATACTTTATCCATGTCTTATAAATTCCGTTGTACCTGGGATAGATTCGTTTATTTACGATATGTTCTTAGTTTGTTACTCTTAGCAAAATTTGTGTCGTGATAAATATTTCTGAATAATTACACATGTTAACTGGAGATCAGAGAGATTTATAGATTTGGAGTGGAAGAATAAAATAAAATCACCATTTACTTGGATCATGGAATAAAATAAGCTTAGAAGCTCTTAGTAGAATGTTTTTAGTTAAATCAACAACAGGGTGCGTCACATCCAAAGGAGCATCTGTAATGAAGGAACACAGGGATTTTTTTTTTTTAATCTGGAAAAGAGTGAGTGAGGAAAATTAATGGCTCTTCTAGCTCCTTAGACAGAGAGTGGTCCTTTCAAGTTTGATGAAGGTCATTTTCAGGACAGTGTAAGAGAGAGGTTACAGTTCAATGTCTACTGGCAGGACTTCAGAAAAGGCAAAAATGCCTCAAATTTCTGAAGCTTCTATGCTTTTTTAAAAATTAAAGCTGATAAAAATGCAAACAAGTACCTATATTCTGAATACTTTATGATAATATTTTATATTTTTCTCCCCCAACCCAAATTAGGAATTTATCTCTTTTTCCAAAGACCGTGATGGGGAGAATACCAGCTCACCAAAATACAGTGAATGGGTGCCAGTGTGTGCTCCCAGCTGCCCATGTAAATCTTTCTTCGCAGTAGGATCTGAACAAAAACACACCACTTAATTGAATGGTTCAGATGCCACTGAGTAGGAAATTTCTGTTAGGCCAGAATATTTGTAAACTTAAAGTAGGTGTATGTATTCTGGCAGCCTACACAGTAAATTTGAAATATCAAAAAAATGGAAGGAATCTTTTCTACCCTTATGCCATTTGTGGGTATTACTTGTTTTAGGACTTTAAAAGTATTACTTTCACACTGTAGCTGTCTTTTTTTACACAATAACAACAACAACAACCTTGCTTCATTTTCCTTTTTATTTTTTTGCTGTTTGCAACCCCCTTTTGAATAGTGAGAAACAATGCAATTAATTTTCTCCAGCGCAATCATGCATAGATTTAATAAGCATCCGAAGGTAGGATCCATCTGTAAAGTATGCATTGCATGCTAAATTACTTCTCTTCTGTGGTTTTTTTTCTTTCCAAACCTTAATTAATTGAAGAAAAAAAATGTTTATTAAAGTGGGAACAGGCTGGGCTCTGGCTCTCCGCCTCTGGTTCAAAAGTTCATACAATTCCCTGAAGGCTCATCTGAATGTGTGTGTCTCCCTCTCACAATCTTCCTTTCTCCATGTCTATAGTCGGATGAATGCCTAGAAAGGTGTATTATTTTGTTCCCAGGATCAATTTTAATAATCTTAACTTGAGTAAACTAAAATTTTTGTGCCTTTGAATTTATATACATTATATATGTTTACATAAACAATACATACACATTGACATGTAAATGTGTTATTTACCCACTTTTCTATTGCTTAGGATAAAAAATTGATATGCTTTCAGTGGTGTCTTTAAACAGGATGCAGATAGAGAGCAGGAAGTCTAATTCTACAGGTGGATCTCAGACAGGAAATTAAAGGAATTATGTATGAAAATAAGATGAATCTTTATGAATAATTTTAGACCAAAAGAAAAAATATTAAATCTATCTCAAGTAGAAAAATACCTACCTATAAAGAGAGAAATGGAAAAAATAAATCATAGGAAGTGACTCACTCCTGTGAGCTGCTTTGGAAACAGAAGACATTTCCTGACCTGCAGTAAGCTTTATGTGACCTAGGTGAAAAAAGAACACGTTTATTGTGAAAGAAAAATATTATCTAAGAGATGGACTCAAAATTTTTTCAATTATCTCCTTTGCTTACCTAGGATGTCAGAATCTTCCTTTTGTTTTTTTTCTTCAAAGTATTGCTTCTTTCTCCTTATTATATGCCACAATTTTTAGATATTTTTTAAAAAGTAAATACAAAGTTGTCGTTTACATCCAAACTCCTTATTTCTTTTTTATATTAAAGTGGGATTTTTTTCTCCTTTAAAACAGACAAGGTTTGTACATCCACTTGCAGATTTAGGAGTGTATGGAATCAGAAAGCAGTGGTGAACCTGACCGTGATGTTGCCTGATTAAGTCTACTTCCCTTTGCCCAGTCGCTGCTTGCGAAGCACAATGTCCACATAAGAGCCTTACGGAGGACTTTCTACAGGTTGTTTCATTTTCTCTTTGGACTCTTGTACAGGGTAACTAAAGCCGCCAGTCTATTAGGCATTTAAAGTTTTTTGTTTTATAAGGAGGTATTTTGGTAGGGAAAAACTAAACAACACAGAGGAGCTGTTTTAGTTAATGATAGACACAGCCTTATTCACGTTAGCCTTTTAATCACGTATATGTCTACCGTCCTGTACTTTTGCCATGTGAGTGTCAGAGGAGCCATGGGCACGTTACTGGAGGGAATTTTGAGGAACCAACATTTCCTATTTCCCTCTCAGAGGTCCTGTTCATACTGCATTACTGACATGTACCCATTTGGGCCACATTTGCAAACTTGTATACCAGCTTCCGTGGAGGCGATAATGAAATATGATCACCAAGTAACCATTGTAATTGATGTCTTGGAAACTTGAAAGCTATCATCCACTATAGTAGGACATCTATTTATGTGTAAAACATACTAGAATCTCCCCACAACCAAAAAATTCTGTGACTTTTGGAAGAATCTTACCGCTTGCTTTCCAAACAGATTTCGGTTAGACTTCTGTGAAAACCCTGAATCGAATAGCCGTGTGTTTCACAAATTACATGCATGTAAACAACATACCTTTGAAAAGAGGATGTGTGGGCCCTTTCTCCTACATGCTTATGTCTCTGTTGTCGTAGATTGGCGTCCTTTGTGAGCTATTCAGTGACATTTCAGAACCATTTCGCTCTGCAGAAAACCCACAGTTGTGTTTCTTTAGCTGACACTGTGGTACTTGCACTCGAAATTGCTAGTTAGAAAAAAAAATTGTTGAGGCCGGTGGCTGTAATCAGCGTTGTTGCTGTCTGTTTCCTCAGACTAATAGCAGAGCGATCCGAGTCTGAGAGTTCAAACAGAGGTTATCTTTCCCAGGTAGCATCTCGTCCAACGAGAATTTGATTTTTTTCTATAGGACTTTACTCCATTAGATTAATGAAATTTCAATGAGAGCCTGGCGCCCCCTGAAGCTTTGTTAAGAAAACAAATGGTGATTCTGTAGGTGTGACAGCTTGCTTGGAGAGTTACGAGAAGGTGAATACATCCCCACAATCCAGGCAGCCTGGAACACATTGATCTCTATTTAAAGCACCAATCGGATTTTTGTTAATTATAAATGATTGATCTGCAGTTTTTCCCTCTCTCTCTTCTTATATGTGTGGTTCCCCCTCCTTTCTCCACTTCTAACTTCTTTGCATGCTGAGTGCAGAGCTTTTTGTTTAAAGGGACAATCATAGAGAGCAAATTATAGCAATACCCAGCAGCGATGCTATTGCGAATGTCATTGTCAGAACATTCACTGCTCACCCGATTGAGGTGAGCCAGGAAGTCGATTTCGAACTGACTCCATGTTCCCTCTTTACTTGGCTCATTCCTGAAATAAAGAATTATTTTAATGGAAATAAAGCATTAGATTCGTTAGAATAGTATCATAGATACTACCATTATTATGTTTTAAGATCTGACTTGTGAGCCCCTTGAACCAAATCCCTACTATTCACGCTGAACCAGAGTGCATACCTTCTGTGACCCAGGGTATGATGTGTGACCAACCAACCCCATGTGAGACAACAGGGTGAGTGAAGGGAGTGTCTCTGACCTTAAATCTCAATTTATAGGCATTTAGGTGATTAATCCACCTTTTATCACCTTTCTGGAGTGGTTTTTTAATAATGTTTAGAAGCAATACTGTACTCAAAAACTGACATGTATATTATTCCTGATAATTGCTCACCACACATGGTTCTGAAGAGTATAGAAAAAACGTCCCCAGCCCCTTTGTGGACCTATCTTTAGTGAAAATATTTGAGCATTTAATGTATTTATTTATTGAATCCAAAAGCACATAGTTGTTTATAACATATGCAGTGCATAAAAAGGATAATTTACAAAGCTCTTAGGAAACATATTTGTAGAAATTAGTTTAAAGAGTATAGTTATTAGTGGATTACATAGAAAACTACACTGATTTCACACTTCTAACTCACATGCAGATTTTTATGAACACATCTTTCTCAAGTTTGAGCCCTTAATTAAGTTTTAGGACATATCATGTTGGAAAAATGAATTTCCCCCAGTGTTCTTTTTTCTTTTAATTGTCTAAGTAATCCATGCAATGCACAAGAAACCTTTGTAGGCCAAGAATCTTAAAGTAGTTTATAGCTTACAGTGACACTTTTCTGCAAAATCCTTTACATTTGAAGAAGTAGTGCCTCATTTCAAGTGTCCTGAAACTTGTTCAATTTCCTTGTTAGTTGCTGTGTCACTAATTGTATATGATAAACTCTCAATAGTATAAGAGCAATACTGCAAAGTATAAGGTGGGCAGCAGTGTAAAAAGCAGCAATCTAAAATGGGCAATAACCTTCTATATAGCATCCCATTGTCTCCCGACACCCCCAAGCTCTGTGATTTTTGGAAGAAGTTCACTACTGCTTCCTAAACAGGTTGTAAGCCATATAACATTCATCTAAATGAGTTTCTGACGAAACTTCCCCATGAGATAATTATTTAATAATCCTGTAAGTACTCTTGGAAAACTAGATTTAAGGTGTTATTTTTGCCATGTACTGTTTGTTCCCAGTACTTTAAAATACTATTTTTTTTCTCTTTATTACTGCTTATTGTTTTTATTGTATATTTTTTTAATTAGCAAAAGTCATTAAGGCACATTTGAAAATAATTGTAACTATGACTTTTCAAATCCGATTTTGAATTAGGCAGGAAAAAAGCAATGTGACTTTTTTTTAAAAATATAAATATTAGCATATCAGAATAGTTTGTTGGTGTCAGCATCCAAATAAGTGACAAACAACAACATTAAGAAATGGGCCATTATGGTAAATTCACCAAGTTGTTTTTAAAACGTGTTTCCAAAGGACTGGTTTTAAAATGTTCTAATTTGATTTCTGTTGTTGTTGTTTTTGTTTGGTTGTTTTTTTTTTAATAGACTAGTGATTTTCATTAGGGTATTTGTAATTTATGTGATCTTAGTAGGTTCTACCAAGGTTAAATAATTTAAGGAAATAAACCCTTATCTGATGTAAGATAGTTAATGAAGTATATTAGACACTTGCCCTATTGCTGTATGAAATGGATCTCCAAAGCTAACAACAGCTTTCTGCGGGAACACAAATCTCTATATAAATATCCAAATGTAGCAAGATGTTGCAAATTTTTAAAGATATGCCATAAAAATAGATTAACGCTAGGATGCAGTCCTGTTCAACTGAATTACAAAGGGATATCATGGGATTGCCAGTGACATTCACATAAATAAAAAATCAATTCTTAATGATGAGGCAGACTTGTTTTAGCGCATTACCCAGGTTAAATGGGAGCACACAAAGACATCAACTCCTATAAGACTAGTGAAATCATTGTATATTAATATGATTTAGGGAGCTGCACACCTCGATGGAATAATTGTTCTTATATCTATAGAGCCAGATGGCTCTTGGTGTAAACAGCCATTGAGCACCTCAAACACAAGTGTGGCAGGTGATCTTTAAGGTGCTCTTCATCCTGCTCACTCATCTTATCACCAGAATCTGCGTTACTGTTTGCAAAATGGTTTGATTGCCAGTACGCAAATTTTTCAGAATGATCCTATTGTTCAGTAGGAGTATAGAATATAGAATGTCTTTAGCAGGAGAATGGATGATGCAGAATAGAAGACCATAGATGAGGCAGCTACCTGGATTTCTGTGGTGAGGATTGGAGTTTTATTAGAAACAGAATAGAGGGAGTCAATTTTTTTTCCAGCACAGTGGAAAAAAAAAAAAGTCTGGCGGGGGTTGGGGAGTCCAAAAAAAAAATTTGTGGAGCCACAAATTTTCAGTAAAGTAGGCTCAAGTACTTATTGTTATCAAAATAACCTTATAAAGAAAACCAAAAGTTCTAAAAAATCTGTACTTCCAAAGTAAGAGAAACCCAAGTTTGGAGCAGAAGTATCTTTTATTTCTGGTGAAATGTCTTTCTTTGTTTTGAAGGTTTAAATTGACTTCTGCTAACTCTAATTATCCAACTAAAGAAAACTCGTTCATTGATTTTCCACAGATATTTATTGGGCACCGACTGTATACTAAGTTCTGTTCTAGGCACTGGTGATACATCAGTGTAAAAATTCTACCCCCATGAAGTTTACATTCCTCAAGGGTGGCAACAAATGATATGAGATGAAATGAAATGAGATATGGGAGAAATGAAGTAGGGAAAGGAGACAGTGTGCTAAGATAGAATCTAGAAGCATAAGATTTGCCTTTTCCCTCCTTAAAAACAAAAAGTGTTCATCTAGGAAAAATAGAAGAGGCTAGGAAAGTTCTTGTTTATCTTACAACTTCATTGACCTTGTGAAATTTCTCCTGGGTTGTCTGAAAATACACCCACGGTTAGAGCCTTGGCTCCTTGGGCAGGGTTTTAGACAGTTGGAGTGAGTTCAGTGTAAGTTAAGATTTTCGTGGCCTAAATTGAATAATGTTACAGAAGATTTTATGCTTTGGCTTCTTTCCTTTGATAAAAACATTGAAAAGCATATCATCTTTAATTTTAAATAATTCTTAAATTGCCCCTTGCTCTACTTTATTTAATCTGTATTTTCTGATATCTAACTATCAGGGACATAAAACTAGCCTCATACAGGAATCTTTTTCCTAGTAGATTTAGTGGATTTAGATTTCCAAACATATAAAACAGATTCTCCAATGTCTAAAATACAGAAAACCCCTCGAAATTTTGGGATCTCACAAATTAACCTTTCTGTCCCCTAATGACAAAATTCACCTTAATCTGGAGAATATATTCCCCATCTCACTCCATGGGTGCTATTGACTAATTAACTCCTGGATTTTAAACTAACGTTCAGTTCTTCACCAAAAGTAATTTATCGTGTAACTCCAGCTACTCTTTATATGGAACATAGTACCTGTTGTGAAGTATTCCTTTAGGTGAAAAAGTAAAACTCATTTTGTAATATGCATAGTATTCATTCAGGCTTTTTATTAAATATTAAGAATAAAAATCTGTATGCTTATTGCTGTATAGAAAAAAAACCTGAAAAGATGTGCTCCAAAGTGTTAATAAATAGCTAAAGGTTATAACATAACATTTACTTTTTACTTTGCACTTTTCTACAGTTTTTTTCCTACAATGAACTCGCATTCTTTCTGTAATCAAGAAAAAAAACTCTCTATATTATTTTCTGAGAGCTAACGGAGCCTAAAAGTTGATATTTTTACTTAACACAAAATCTCACAGCTGGCAGGTGTATGCAGATCAGTTCTGCAAATAACAGATAGCAGAAATCAGCAAACATCAAGATTTAGATAATACCATGAAGTTCTCTTTTATCTATTTCTATTCACTGTACTTGAAAAGTGCCATCCATGCTGTGCAAAATTTGACCAAGTTGTCCTTTTTTTGTTGTTGTTGTTCCCAAGACATCAAGCTTCTTTTTTAAAAAGAATAGTAGGCTGAGATAATTCTATAGCAACATGCCAGATATACCAAATTTCATAAGGAAACATGTTTTTAATTTCAAGCCTTTGAATGCGATGTTGCCTTATAAGGATGAGTATTTATGAAGATATAAGAAAAAAGAGGCTTGAAAACTTTATTTCTTTTAACAGTCAACAATATTTAGCCTATCAGAATGCTTGAATGGATAAACATTCCTACTGTTTTAATTTTGAATATAGATTGTCTCGTGCTGATGGGAAGTATTGTTAATTTTAATAAAATTAACTTTATATTGTTATTTCACCGCTTTATAATAATTTTACATGGCGCCCTGGGGATGCCTTTGTTTTACATTATCAGGTGTCACATTTGCCATTTGGTTGGTATAGCGGCGTTCAGCTTCACTTCTCCCTTCAATTGCCTGAAGCCACACTATTCACGTTATATTACAAGTAGCTATATTGCTATACACTGCACAAGTTTATATACTTTTATTTTATATGTATATATCATTTTTGTATTTTCTTAAAATCATTGTTTTGTCCTATTTCCCAGCATTCCCGGTGCTTGCCTTTAGGTAGACACGGTTATGATAACAAGTTGACTAAGACACCTTAGCAATCTGCCTCAAGTACTAACATGTTTAAATTTATTTTCAATCTGATAGTCAGTCACAATTTTGATACAATCTAAGCAAGTGCTTCATTGTTTTTGATAAGAGTGAAAACTTGATAAATCCATTAAAATATAACTTTTTACACAGAGAGAGTTACTGCGATTTTAAAATAAGGGGAAATTATTGACAACTTCCATAACTCACTGTATGTTGGACAGATCACTCAGAGATAATTAATCAAAACATGTCTCTATTAAGTGTTACCAACTTGGCTTAGACTCTCCCAGGAATTAACAGAAATCAGACAGACTAGCAACTAATCTGTAAGCGAATTGAATACTTGTCAAATTAAATACCACTGTTAACAAATATACAGTAGTTAAAGACAGCCAAATTAGTCTTGAATCAGTCCATGTTCTTTACTTTTTACTTTTTTAAAAATGTAAGTTTATGGCTTAGCTCTAAATTTGAGTTTTTCTACTTTAAAGTGTTCTATTACATGCTTTATCATGCTGCTATTCAATGTGTTAAAAGTGTGCTAAAACATTTTGGTTCGCTGTGTCAACTATTTATTAAGGATAATTCAAAATATGTATTTTAAAATAGACTTTTCTTTTCCACTTGAGTTTGCGTGTATATGTTGATAAGCAAGCAGGTCTCTTGTCTGAGACTCTATGTGCAGGTGGCTGATACTTGATTGATAAACTAATGATCCCTATAATCTGAGGAGCATCTACCTAACTGATAACTGATACATAGACTAACCAATTTAGCCCTGCTTTAATAGTTCATAGTCAGAAACTACATGAAAATGAGTACTGAGAAGTTTCTATTATCGTATGCTGTGTATTCGTATTTTTGGTTTTCAGAAACTTCTCCCTTTTTTCTTTTACCTAAATTTCTGTGGCTGATAGGAACTATGTTGCTGCTTTGAATTATACCACTATTCCATGTTATTCACAGTCATACATCACTCCTTTCACACCTTCAAGTTTAATGTTTTGTGTATGCTCTTTTAGTTAGAATCTTGGAACGCCATCTTATGTCATAGTCTCACCTTTATATCTACTCAATAAATGTAATTACCCTGCCATTCCCTTAAAGTCTAAGTTGCTTATTGAATATTCATTTTCTGTTATTATTGTGAAGTTTGTAGGTCTGGGGGAGGTTGCTGACTACAGGTAGTGAAACGTGAAGCCAGGTGGCAAGAGCCACGCCTGTGCCCTAGTTGTGGTGGCACAGTCTGCCCGGTGATGAAGTAATTAAAATCATCTGGCTAGTTAGGATGAACGATATGAAGAGGGATTATTTAAAAAAAGGAGAGGGACAGTAATTATTAATGCAAGCCAGAAGACTCTTGTTCTTGAGGAAGAAGTCAAGTGTGTGTGTTTGTTACATGGACGTTACAGGTATTGGTTGTAAATGTGTGTCTGTTGAGTCCTTATGCAGCTTAGATCCACTCAGTAATTCCTAGTTGGCTGTTTGTCTCTGGGCTGGATTCATAGACTTTATCTTTGCTCTTCTAGTTCAAATATTTGGAGATTCTACATGTGCCATTTGAAAAGTCCTATTTATACCACTGCAGTGGCAATATTGCAGATAACTTTCTTGTTAAAATTTAGCAGGACTTGGAGAGAATGGGGGCTAAAAATAGTTTGCATAAACTCCATTCTGAGCCAGAATTGAAGGCAAATGACCCACAGTGTACACAGCAATTTAAAGCTATTAATATATTTCTAAATTTTTAGAGGAAAATTTATTTGAAAAAGATTTTATGCAGGTAATTTGAATCATGTTTATAAATATTTTACCTGCCTTGAATAGATGATTGGTTTTGTCCAATAACAATTTCAGAGTAGCTAATGTGGCAATATAAATATGAATATTTAGGGGACATTTTTCCTTTATATAGGAAATGCATGATTAGTAATGATTTCTATTACAGAAGGTTTTTTATGGCACATTGCTTTATAAAGGAAACGAAGTTAAGTCTGAAGAATTACATAATGAAATCTGGGAGTATGTGGTTTAGGTATAATTACAAAAGTAAAAATGTATAATCTGTGTTTGCATAATGCCCTTCACTGAAGGTTATGAAAATAAGTCTTATGTACTCCAGGCTTCACATCTCTTCTATGCCTCCCTATTATAATTGAAATAACTCTCCTACTATGGTCTAGCAATTATCCCACACTCAAAATACCTAAAATTCAGCATCATTCAGCAAATTCTCTCCATATGGTAATGTGACCAATACCTCATTTGTCTTTCTTCTCAGTCGTTTGCTTATATAGTTCCTCCTTCGACCACGCATTTGAAGTAGCTTCCCCTACCTTTTTAAAGACCTTTACCCAAACTAAATAACTGCTATCAAAAATTAAAATTGCAATCATTTAGTGAGAGCCCTAGTGAGAGCCAGGCATTGTACCGGCTGCTTCCCATATAACATCTCATTTTAACTCATTTTAACTAGATACTGCCGTCCCCATGTCACAGATAAGGAAACTAAGACTCAGAGAAGTTAAGTCACTTTCCCAAGACCATACTACTCAGCTGTGGCAAAACAGGAGTATTAATTTACATCCAACTCCAAAAATAGATGCCTGAAAAAATGAAAAACAGAGTAAGCAACAATATTCAGAATTCCTGTCTCCTAGTTTTGACCATAAGATTACACTTGATGGCTATTATGATTTCTGATAGAGAAAAAGATGAATGATAAAATGTAGCATTTGCTTAGGCCAAAGGATCCAAACGGGTTCATGGGAAGTACTGATAGATGGGCTTCCTCTTTAACTCTGGACCCGGCATGACCAGCAAAAGGAGTTAGTATTTTGTGAAGGAGAGTAGGTGTTTCATGTAGTCCTACTTAAAGATTTTTGCCTTTGTATCTTGTGCATTTGGTTTCATACCCAAAAAAGTCATTGCCAGGACCAATGTCAAGGAACTTTTTCCTATGTTTTCTTTTAGGAGTTTTATGGATTCAGTTCTTATATTTAAATGTTTAATATGTTCAGAGTTAATATGCAAACCATATATCTGATAAGGTAATATCCAAAATATATAAAGAACTCATACAAACCATTACAAAAACAAAATTCAATTTGAAAATGGGCAGAGGAACTGAATAGATATTTTTCCAAAGAAGGCATACAAATGGCCAAGAGGTACACGCACAGGTGCTCAACATCACTAACCATCAGCGAAATGCAAATCAAAACAGTGAGGTATCACCTCACACCTGTTAAAATGGCTGCCATCAAAAAGACCAGCTGTAACAAGTGTTGATGAGGATGTTGAAAAAAGGGAACCCAGGTGCACTGTTGGTGGAAATGTAAATTGGTACAGGCGCTATGGAAAACAGTATAGAGGTTCCTCACAAAATTAAAAATAGAACTGTGATACTCTCCAGCAAACCCACTTCTAGGTATATATCCAAAGGAAATGAAAACAGTATCTTGAAGAGAATCTGCACTCCCCTGTTTACTACAGCATTATTAACAATAACCAGGATATTGAGACAACAGATGACACAGCTACACACACACAATGGAATATTATTCAGCCGTGAGAAAGAAGAAAATCCTGCCATTTGTGACAACATGGATGAAACTTGAGGGTGTTACGCTAAGTGAAATAAGACATACAGAGAAAGACAAATATTTATATATGATAACATATATGAAATCTAAAAACACTGAACTTGTAGAAACAGAAAGTAGTTAACAGATGATTACCAAGAGCTTAGGGGTGGGAGAAATGGGAAGATGTTGGTTCAAAGGGTTCAAAGTTGCAGCTAGAAGATGAGTGAGGTCTGGGGTTCTAATGCACAATATTGTGATTACAGTTAATGATACTGTATTATATACTTGAAAGCTGCTAAGGAAGTAGATTGTAAATATTTACACAACAAAAAAAAATATGGTAATTATGTGACCCGATGGGGGTGTTAGTGAAAGCTATGGTGGTAATCACTTTATCATAAATAAGGGTGTCAAATCAACACGTATACCTTAAGCATACATAATGTTAAATATCAATTATATCTCAGTAAGTTTGGAAGAAAAAAGAAAGAACAATAGGTAGAAATAAGCTTTCTGCTCCTCTCTTAGACTCACCCTTCCCATCTTACTGCTCATTCAGAAACGGCTCAGATGCTTTTCCAGCTGCTTCTTTCCCCATCCCTAATAACATCCTGACCATCAAGCAAAAAGCCAGAAGAATATTTAAAGATGTCTGTGAAGATTTGGAAAGCTTAGTGAGTGACTATACCAAAAGCATAAAAAATGGCCCTCTCTCTGTGTCACAGGAGGCCTCGGGCTTACCGTGAGAGAGCTCTGCATTTAATTGCTTTGTAGGCTAATCCATACCTCCATGTCTTTCAATATGACTTCCATAAATCTCAAGCAACTAAGAATTTCAGTGTGCACTGTCTGGCATCTGATGCTGAAAACTACTGATCGGGTGACCTGAGCGGGGTTTAATGACTACTGTGGGAGAATTTTGTTGAATTGTGAGTAAAACCTAAATGCTTTCAGTCTTATCATGTATGCCTGTGCCAGATTCTTTGGCAGCCCATGAAAGCCAGGTCCTCCAAGAGACTTGGCTAATGTCCAAATTTCTTTAAGATTTCCAAGTTTCTAGAACTCCTAAAATATATACGGGTTGACTCTAGTATAAGGTGAAAATGAAATTGTCACAGAATATCTGAATCCTTGAGTTACTTATAGAAAATGCACCTATCAAAAGCAAGTATATTTTCCCCCCACAATGTGCCAATTGTGCTTTTCAGAAGCTATTTCTGAACACACCGATAGAGTATATCTGAACATAAACATCACCGAGGTACTCATATCCAAACGCCCTTCACAGATAACCACCTGCAGAATGGACAGAGCTGCTATTGGCCCACGTGTCTCTGAGTCCAAGGAAAGGAATGCCACTTCATAAATAACCTTTGCTAAGATGGCAAACAATGTTTCCTGCATGTTCTGACAACTACCCATGAGTGGTCTGTTTCAATGTTTCAAGTTCACCATAAAGTTTCTAGTCGATATAGAATGTCTTAAAGGACACTGACTTCCACAGATTATTCCTTCTCTTTATTAGGAGTTCTGTTTGTGACCTACTTTGAAAAAAATTATCATAAAGGATCACCTAATTAAACTCAGAACAACTACAAATGTTTGCCGTAAGTGGTGTTGGGTTGATCAGTCAACAGGTTGATGGTTCCCACTAGGAGAAGGGGCTGTGTGGGATTTAGCTATGGAGAAAGAAGAAGAAGGGGGAGAGGTAGAGGGAGATTTAGGGATGTGGAAAAAGAGGGAGCAGCTGAGTTTTTACCTTGAACTGAGTTTAAGCTGGGCAAACAATTACAAAGTTACTTGCAAGGTATTCCATGTAAAAAGACCAGGCAAAGAATGGCATCAAAACACACTGTTTAAAGAATGACAGATGAGAGCCTGGGGCATTCGCCAGGGAGTTACATGTGGGATGCAAGGACGCAGAGTCTGGTGTCAGGGAAGGAAGATGGCTAGAGCACCAGCTTCTGCCTTGGCTGGAGTTCAAGCCTGTGGGCAACCAGCTAGGTACAAGAAGCCCACCCGAAGGGCCAGTTCGGCAGACTGAGAGCACATTGTCCTCCTGATACCTTACTTCCCCACCCTGAGGGAAATAGAAGGGAGCAGCCGCTTGTAACCAGCCCTCACCTACACCTGTAGAGGAGTATTAAGGAACCCATGACACCCCACCCCCTGTCTGTCTGCAGATTTCAGTGAGGGTAAAATATAACTAGTCAGCCAAATCAACAACCGTTTGATCTCTGTGTGGTTCTCATTGTCCCAAGCCTACTACACCTGAAAATAGCAGAGGTTATTATAAGCACCAGGAGTCAAGCTGAGTTTGAAAGGTTTAAATAGGGGCACCTGGGTGGCTCAATCTGTTAGGCACTGATTCTTGATCATGATCTTGCGGGGTTTGTGAGTTCGAGCCCAGCGTCAGGCACTGTGCTGACACTGTTGTGCCTGCTTGGAATCCTCTCTCTTCCTCTTTCTCTTCTGCTCCCCCACTCATGCTCTCCCCGTCTCTCTCAAAAAAGTAAATAAATAAAATTTTTAAAAGGTTTAAATAGCTTGTCTCGGGCCACAGAGAGTTGAACTGTTTTTTGTTTGTTTTTTATTTTTGAGAGACAGCGCGAGCAGGGGAGGGTCAGAGAGAGAGGGAGACCCAGAATCTGAAGACAGGCTCCAGGCTCCGAGCTAGCTGTCAGCACAGAGCCTGACGTGGGCTCAAACCCACCAACCACAAGTTCATGACCTGAGCCGAAATCAGACGCTTAACCAACTGAGCCACCCAGGCGCCTGTAAACTGTTATTTGAATCCAAGCAGTTTGACTCTAGAGCAAATCTGGCTTTACAGGTTACACTGCCTCAATCATGTGCACTTAAACGTTAGAAAACAATTTTAAGCATATCTTCTCTTGGAATACATTCTCCAGTTCTGTCTCCTAGTTCACCTTCATCACAGCTTGCCTCTGTATTCCCTCATCCATTACATATTTTGTCTAAACACTCTAAACTCTTTATTTTTCACTGTTGTTTTAATGTTGTTAACTTTGGAGTTCTCCTCAAGTTGCTAAAGAAATGTGACTATTCTGATGACCTTGACAAAACTATAAGCATCAAAATGGCCCAGGCCGTGTTTCTTGCTGTAGTTCCCTAATTTACTGGAGGTACAAATAGGAACAGAATCCCAACCCTGCCTGCTCTTAAGGAACTAAGTGCGGTCTCACTCAGCCTGCCTGGAGGAGTCAGGAAAATCTTTCTCCCTGCAAGGTCCTTAGTCTCAGGATCCCAAATGTTAGAGGGCTTAGATAACTTATTATATTTCATAAATAATATGAAATTCTGAGAGTCAGGGAGAGATTTATTTACTCTCAAACATCTTTTTGAAAGAGAGAGAGCACGAGAGAGCATGGGTGGGGGAGAAGCAGAGAGGGAGGGAGAGAGAGAATCCCAAGCAGGCTCCGCACTGTCAGTGCAGAGCCCAATGTGGGGCTCGATCTCATGAGGTTAGAGATCATGACTTGAGCCAAAATTGAGAACTGGACGC
The DNA here is from genome assembly GCF_006229205.1 of Suricata suricatta. Classification (NCBI taxonomy): domain Eukaryota; kingdom Metazoa; phylum Chordata; class Mammalia; order Carnivora; family Herpestidae; genus Suricata; species Suricata suricatta. Next base: position 35,150,427 of record NC_043716.1, read on the forward strand.
TTAACTAACTGAGTCACCCAGGCACCCCTACTCTTGAACATCCTAATGGGGGGACTCAGAGCCGGAATCTCTTGATATTATCTATATTTTAGAAACAGCCAATGTGTCTGAGCCAAAACTTTATGGTACGTCTATGTTTGGATCATATTCTGTCCTTAAAATAGGAGCTTGAGTTTACCAAACATTTTAAGTAAAAATGTCATTAGTTTATGGCTATTTCAGAGATCTTAAAATATTTGCTTTGTTTAATCTAAATTAAGAAAATAATTATAAGGAGTTACAAAACTGCTAATGATGGATGGATGGTGTTTTATAGTTACTGTTTCCTCAAATGGATGGATTTGCACTCAGCAGAGGAGTACAAAAATTGTGCAGTTTTTCTTGCAGAAAAATAATAATAGTTTCTTGGTTTGGGCTGCTAAGCTGTCGTACTGTGGTTTTGTAATGTGTTAGCATCAGAGGTTGCTGATGAAGAATATATGGGAACTGTACTATTTAGCAACTTTTCTGAAAATAAAAAATTATTTCAAAGTTAAAAAGTTAAAAAAAAAAAGACGTTAATTTGGGTGGAGGTGAGGAGTGTATGGAAGATAGAAGACATAGGATTGGCCATGAGTTGATAATTATTGAAGCGGGGTCATAGGTAAAGGAATTTTATCATAGTCTTTATATTAGTACATGTTTGAAATTTTTATAATAGTTTTTTACTCTGATTAGTCAAAAGAAAGACATAAGAACAATTATGCGCAGCTCAACTTTTGGCAGCATAAGAATTTTCTAAGTGACATTGTTAGCTGAGACAAACTTGTATCTTTTTTTTTTTGAGGTTTAATTGTTGTTTATTTATTTATTTGGTTTTTAAAAAACTTGTATCTTATTATTAGTTTTAATTTATGTAATCTGTATGCCCAACATGGGGCTCGAACTCATGACCCTGAGATTGAGAGTCGCACACTCTTCTGAGCCAGCCAGGCACCCCTAAACTTATATTATCTTTTGATTTTGGTTTTCTTTGCCTTTCTTATCCTTTCATGCACCAAGAATCAAGAATATGCTTGATTGCAATTTTTAAATTCTACAATATATATTCTTAATTATTTTTAGCTGTTATGATTCAGGTTTTCTTTATTGTTATAGTACTAAAAATACATGCCTACAATAAACTAGAAAAAATTTTAAAGTTGTCTTTCTTGTCCATGGACTGTTAGATACTAATATTTCTCTTACAAAGTCTACTTTTGGTTTTTGTTTTTCTAAATAATATGAGTGTAAAGTCACACTATTGGCAGATATTTTTCCATTGTTTATGTAATGAATTTATGCTGTTCCAAAGATAATAAGTTGTTCTAGATCAACCCTTCAGGGTAAGAGAAGTTTTAAGTGCCATGTTAGAACTTAAGCCATGAACCACCAGATGGTGGCCACAATGTTAATTTCTTATTTTCTAAACCTCCCCTTTAAAGATACCTAAATTATGGAATTTAAGGAAAGGTATTAAGCAGGCTGTGTTGTAGCTTATGAACAAGTAATATATTGTATCATTTATCTTGAATGTATCATAGATAAGCTGCTATATAACGAATGCCACTTCAGATAGCTGTGAAATTAGGTGATTAACTAGTTGTTACTTAACCTTCTAATTTCTTTATAAGTCTAATTACATGAAACAGAAGTTGGTGTTTTGATTTTTTACTTTGCTTTTCTGTTTGGAGTGTCATTGTAACTACTGTATTGGAAATGATGGAAAATAATTGCATATGTTAAAAAAAATGAAACTTTATAAAAGTAAAAAAAATTAAGTTAAATTAAAAATAAATAAATACATAAAGATACCTAAATTAGGGGCGCCTGGGTGGCTTAGTTGTTTGAGTGTTTGACTTCAGCTCAGGTCATGATCTCTCAGTCCGTGAGTTCGAGCCCCGCATTGGGCTCTGTGCTGACAGCTCAGAGCCTGAAGCCTACTTCAGAGTCTGTGTCTCCCTCTCTCTCTGTCCCTTCCTGCTTGCACGCTCTCTCTCTGTCTCTCTCTCTCTCTCTCTCTCTCCTTCTAAAATAAATAAACATTAAAAAAATTAAAGATATCTAAACTAGGGGACACCTAGGTAGCTCAGTCCATTAAGCATCTGACTTCGGCTCAGGTCATGATATCATGGCTCGCGAGTTTGAGCCTCATGTCGGGCACTGTGCTGACAGCTCAGAGCCTGGAGCCTGCTTTGGATTCTTTGTCTCTCTCTGCCTCTCCTCTTACTCTGCCCTGTCTCTTTCTCTCTCTCAAAAATACATAAACATTTGTTAAAAAGATCTAAAATAGAGGATTTCCTTACAAATAAATTTCTTCAATTAGTTTGGGAATACAAAGGCTTTCTTGAAAACACAATTTGAAGGCATGTTGCTTTTGCCCACTTGCTTAATTCTGTGGTGCTTGGGGGAAGAGGGAAAGAGAGTTGGGGAGAGAGAGGGATGAAAAACCTGAGAAACTATTGAATACTGAAAACGAACCGAGGGTTGAAGGGGAAGGGGGAGGGGGGAAAGAGGTGGTCGTAATGGAGGAGGGCACTTGTGGGGAAGCCCCCTGGGTGTTATATGGAAACCAATTTGACAATAAAATATTAAAAAACAATAACTCTGTGGTGCTTGATTTGGGGGCAGGCAGTTGCTACTTGGAAAGCATTACAGGAACCAGGAGTAGTCAGGAGAACACGAGAAAAGGGCTGCCAGGATGATGGCAAAGAGCTTCGTGGCTCCTGATTGGGCAACAGAGGAGTGGAGTTCTTACAAACGTGGGCTGTGAATCCAGGCTGCCCACGGGTTCAGGTTTGAACATGGATTCTGTCTTGAGTGTTTATAGCAGTTTTATTCACAATAGTCCTAAACCAAAAGCAACTCAAGCATCCATCAACTGATAAACACATAAAATGTGGTGTACCCATACACTGAAGAACTATTTGGCAATAAAAAGTAATTAGCTGCTGCTACATATAACATGGAAGCATCTCAAAAGTTTTATGCTAATTGAAGGAAGCCAGACATAAAAGAGTAAATATTATATGATTTAATTTATAGAACATTGCTAAAAAGTCAAATCTATAGATAGAAAAATAGATCAATGGTTTCCAGGGCCAGGGATGGAGGGAGCATATTGACTGAGAAAAGGCATATGGCAACTTTTTGGAGTGATGGAAATATTCTATATTTTGATTTCCTAAAATGATTGTACAACTGTATATATGTTGTCAAAAGCAATCCAACTGTACACTTAGAAGGAATTGTATTTTTTGTAAATTATGCCTTAATAAAATATTCAGAACCAAATATATAAAATGCATTCATTTACCAGAACCGTTTTTGATTTGTCTGGCTTCCGCGAACAAGCCTATTGTTACTGCTTCATCTTTAAGGCATGTCTTTCTAGAACTAAGGGATATGTGAGTTCTTTGCCACATGTATAGTCTCATATCTACCTTCTTCTACTAAAACTGTATATAACAACAAGGCTCCAAGGGGGTAAAGATAGCAAACAGGATCCTGAGTTAAATACTGGCCTTGGAGGACAAGCTCCTAGAAGGAACTGTAGGCACAGGAGAGAGGGATTCAGGAAAAGTGCAGCTGTCCCAGGCTCCCGAGACAGGAAGACTCAAGACCCAGTGTTGGCTGGCCCCCGGATGGGGGGGGGGAAGTTGGGGAAAGGCAAGCCGAGAGAGGGAGATGAAATGTACCTCTTTAGGTATCACAGCTCTCAAATTAACATGTTTACACATTCATGACACCCACGTGGCTTCAATTTCTCGGCAGTGGAATTTCTCACATACTTAAGCTTTTAGGAAAAAAATTCATTTTTTGCCATTAAAAAATGTAACAAATGATCCACATGTATCATTTGGACACAGGTCACATTACCCAGATAATGAACTCTTTCATGTAAAATTTCCAGTAGATTTTTAACATGCAAACGTCCTCCTCATATGTTATCCCGTATTGATCCAATTGGAGCTGTTAGTGTCCTAGTGGATCAATGATCAGCAAACTAAAAAGTCACTTAGTGACTATGACACCCATGGCAGTGTTAGAATCTATTGTGTCAGGAATTCTTGTTTTATTAACTCTGTAATTACCTGTTCAGCTGAACCGGTGAATTTTATTACACATTTTCCTTCACCTGAACAAGACCCTTGCACTTCTACCAGTGCCCTGAGGATCCACCATTTTTTTTCTGCTCCATGTCTTTCTCCAGTGACCTATGGCTTCACCGCCATCTGTTTAGGCAGAGATGTGTGGGAAAGAGGGCTTTAAGAACACCACCACCTAGCTTTGGAACTGTTCAGTGGCCTTGCCCTCCAGCTTGGTTGTTTCAGTTGAGACACATTTAGGCCTCAGGAGGAGGAAAGCCAGCAGTGCAACCCTGCGTGCTGTGTGTATTGGTGCTTTCTTGAAACCAAGGATCGAGGCGCCTGGGTGGCTCAGTCGGTTAAGCCTCCGACTTCGGCTCAGGTCAGATCTCACATTCGTGGGTTCGAGCCCCGCGTCAGGCTCTGTGCTGACAGCTAGCTCAGAGCCTGGAGCCTGCTTCCGGTTCTGTGTCTCCTTCTCTCTCTGCCCCTCCCCCTCTCATGCTCTGTCTCTCTCTGTATCAAAAATAAATAAAAC
>NC_043716.1:35155170-35199650 GCF_006229205.1 Suricata suricatta
CGCCTGGGTGGCTCAGTCGGTTAAGCCTCCGACTTCGGCTCAGGTCAGATCTCACATTCGTGGGTTCGAGCCCCGCGTCAGGCTCTGTGCTGACAGCTAGCTCAGAGCCTGGAGCCTGCTTCCGGTTCTGTGTCTCCTTCTCTCTCTGCCCCTCCCCCTCTCATGCTCTGTCTCTCTCTGTATCAAAAATAAATAAAACCAAAAAAAAAATGAAACCAAGGCTCACCGTGCTGTATGGCCGGGGAGCTAACAGCATGGGCTTTGGAGGCAGCTTTGGAGGCAGGTCCGGGCTGCCTCCTGGCTCTACCAGTTATCGAGTTATGTAAACTCAGCCTCGGTTGCCTTGTGTGTTAGGGGAGGGGATAGGAATAGTCCCTCCCTCATAGTGATGCCTGGATGTCTCACCAGCACCCTAGGCTCAACATGTGTCAAATTTTGTCCCCCCTAAAACCTGTACCTCTTCTACTTTCTTTTGGTAAATGGTGCAGTCATCTTTGACTCACTCTTTCGTCCCCCCACCCCAACATCCAGCTCTCCACTAAATCCTATCAATTCTGCCTCCTAAATGTCTCTCTGATGCATCATTCTCCATGCACCGTCTCTGCCCTAGCCCAAACCTTTACCATTTCTCATCTGGATTACTAGTTGTCCAGCTGGACTCTCCAGATTCATTCTTGGATTCTTTTATTTATTTTTTAATTAATTGCTTTATTTTGAGAGAGAGAAAGAGAAAGTGTGAGTGGGGGAGGAACAGAGACAGAGGGGGAAAAGAGAGAATCCCAAGCAGGCTCCCAACATGGGGCTCAAACCCACAAATCGTGAGATCATGACCTGAGTTGAAATCAAGAGTCAAATACAAACCGACTGAGCCACTCAGGTGCCCTTTGGCTCCTTTTATTAGAGACACTATGCTGCCATTAATCAAAGGTTCCTGTTATCCTTAGAATAGATTCACTGTCATTAACATATCCAAGACCTTGCATAATTTCATTCTTTTCTCCACCCTCATGTCACTCTTTTTGGCTATTGTTGTACTGGGATCTATACATGTAATTTATTTTTTTTAATTTATTCACTCATTTATTAATACTTACTGAGCATCTTTTATGTATCAGGCACAGTGCTAGTGGTGAGAATACAAAATGAATATAGTCTGCTCCCTGCCCAAGATGAGCTCAATGTCTAATAGGGACTAGCAATAACAAAAAAATGATTAAAAGTGGTAAAATGTGGGGCACCTAGGAGGCTCAGCTGGTTAAGTGTCCGGCTTTGGCTCAGATCAGATCTCACGATTCGTGGGTTCGAGCCCCGCGTTGGGCTCTGTGCTGACAGCTAGCTCAGAGCCTGAAGCCTGTTTCAGATTCTGTGTCTCCTTCTCTCTCTGACCCTCCCCTGCTCATGCTGTCTCTCTCTGTCTCTCAAAAATAAATAAAAAGCATTTTTAAAAAAAAACTTTAAAAGTGGTAAAATGTAACGTGAGAAGTGAAAAGGAGGGTGATCAGCTTTGTGTTGGCATGTCTCAGAAAGCTTTACAATGACAGTGACAATATTCCATCTGGAAGGATAATTAAAAATATTGTGTGCATGTATGTATATGTAATTTTAAGATAGATTCTTCACACCAGAAAGTATTTTAGGAATATAATACAAACCCAAAGCATAATTCTCCTTTAGAGTGTGGAGACCTGGGGCACCTGGATGGCTCAGCCAGTTAAGCGTCTGACTTCAGCTCTGGTCATGACCTCGTGGTCTGTGAGTTCATGCCCCGCGTCAGGCTCTGTGCTGACAGCCTGGAGCCTGCTTTGGATTCTGTGTCTCCCTCTCGCTACCCCTCCCCCACTCACGCTTTGTCTCTCCCTCTGTCTCAAAGATAAATAAATATTTTTTAAAAATTTAGAGTACGTAGATGTGCTAGGTGGTTTCCCACATCACTGCGATTACATATGTAACTACTACTAGCTACTAATTTCTCTTACAACATCTAAAGAAATACATCTAAAGAAACATCACCTACTTTATTCACTGAGTACCTTTCTATCAACTTCTGTTAAAATCTTTCCACTTGTTTAAGTAGCCAATCCAATATCCCCAAATTTCCATTTTCTTGAAACATAATCAGGATTTAGAAATTGGAAAAGCTATTGATTGTAGAATATGGTCAAAATCAACCAAAAAAAATTAATTCAACATCTTCAGATTTTGAATCTTTTAAAACAGCTGCTTCTTTTTCTTTTTCTTCTTTTTCTTCTTCTTCTTTCTTCTTCTTTCTTCTTTCTTCTTCTCCTTCTCCTCCTCCTCTTCTTCTTCTTCTTCTTCTTCTTCTTCTTCTTCTTCTTCTTCTTCTTCTTCTTCTTCTTCTTCTTCTTCTTCTTAAATGGAGTAGAGGTCGGGGAAGAGAGAGAAATCCCAAGCAGCCTCCATACTGACAGCGTGGAGCCCTATGTGGGGCTCAAACTCACAAACCGTGAGATCATGACTTGAGCCGAAACCGAGAGTCAGATGCTTTACCAACTGAGCCACCTAAGTGCCCCTTTTTGAACAGCTTCTTAACAGGAATACTCCATTTACTCAACATGTAAATCCAACCTTCTTTAATAATTAATTTTAGAACAGAGGAATTAGACTATCTATAAATGATAGAAGGTCTGTGACTTTAAGGTTTTGTGGCCTGCCTAAAGCACCAATTAGGTATGAAATACCACTTTTCTAGAAATGCAACTTTAATACTTAGCTGCTACTGAACATCCACTTGGAAAATTTAACTAAATAACAGTTTCCTTTAAATTTTGGTCTTTTTATAATGTTTATTTATTTTTGAGAGAGAGAGAGAAAGAGAGAGAGGGCACAAGTAGGGGAGAAGCAGAGAGAGGGAGACACAGAATCTGAAGCAGGCTCCAGGCTGTGAGCTGTCCCTCCGCACAGAGCCCCAAGTGGGGCTTAAACCCACAAACCATGAGATCATGACCTGAGCCAAAGTTAGATATTTAACTGACTGAGCCATCCAGATGCCCAATAAAATTCAGTCTTCTGATTGTATTTTATTTTCGAAACATTTGAATAATTGAAATCATCCTTTTACCTAATTTTTGGAAAAAAATGTATTATTCAAGATAATTTTCAAAATGTTAAAGAAATATTATTGAAAGAGAAACTTAAATTTCCCTTTATGTCTATGATACTTATCAAGCATACTATTTTGCAAACATCTCATAGAAGCATTTTTACCATTAAGAAACTGACTCATAACCCCACTTATTTCCATTGTTAGAGATAACATCCACTGTCTAAAGTCTGTCGCAGAAAGATCTCAACACGCTTACTGTGTAAGATATTTTAGCGTTCTTATTTTTAAGCCCAGTGTCTAAGATACAGAGAAATGCATGCAACGACTTCAGTCTCTGCTTCTGAAAGAAACATTTATCAATTAAGCAAAATTGAATTGCTTGTTGGATCTCTTAAAGTACTGATGACACCTTAGTTGTGAAGAGCAATGAGAGAATTACTCTCCCCTTCTTTCAGCTAAAGAATAAGAAATAAGAAAAGTTACCTGACCCAAAGTGAAGCTGACCTAGAACTCTAAGACTGTTTCATTTTAAATGATTAGGCAAGTACAATGTATGGAGCAAAAGAAATTCAGCTGAAAAATATAAACCATAAGCAAAGAGACCTTATCTTTATAGCAACCTCACCTCTTCTGTTTTCTAATTCTTCCTTAAAATGTGCTTACTGATGTTGATGCTGAAGATACAAAGATGAATAAGACCCAGCCCCTGCCTTCAAGGAACTAATAATCCAGTGGAAAACAGATGTGTGCAGCTAACCCTAATCATTGAGATATATGAGTGTTTTTAGCCAAGTGCTAAGTAGAGGGAGAACAAAATAAATTAATTATGCCCAGAGGAATCAGAGAAGGCTTCAGAGAGGAGGTGATATTTAACTGAATCCTGAAGGATGAGTAAGATTCAGCCAAATGAAGGAAAGTGGGAAAACCTTTAGGAAGAGAAAATATCAGGAAACAAAGGCAAGTTGTATGAAGATACTTGCTATGTTAGAGAATGTATAGGGAGAATGGCTGGGGAGGTAGGTTGCAGTTAGTTATAAAGAATATGGAGAGTCCCCCTCTGTAGGTCCAGTCTCTTCACCTCCTAGTGATAGTTTAGACTTTATTTTGTAAGACATTAGGGACCAATCAACTATAGTATTTTGTGGTGGGTATATTTCATTATATGGCCATCTTCAATCAACTCTTCTCCCTTCCTATAAACTCTCTGGTTGCTAGGGGTGCCTGAGTGGCTCATTCAGTTAAGCAACCAACTCTTGATTTCTGCTCCAGTCATGATCTCTGTGAGTTCAAGGCCCGCCTTGGGCTCTGTGCTGGTAGCGGGGAACCTGCTTGGGATTCTCTCTCCCTCTTTTTCTCTCCCTGCCCAAGCTCGCTCGCTTGCTCTCTCTCCCAGAATAAATGAATAAACATTAAAAAGACTGAAACGCTCTGATTGCTTTTTGGGTTATCTCCTATTATGTGTGTTATTAGTTAAGAGATGGTGGTCTCCTTCTACTACAGATCCTTCTTCAACCAAATCTGGTGCCGCCAAGGTCCAACCACATGATTTGGGCTTAGCCAAAATGACGTGTCTTCTTTGAGCACTTTGACTCTTGACATGCGATACAAAGATGAGAAGATATCTGACGGTTATAGGCATAGCAGCAGCGACAGTTGTAGTTGGTGCACCGCTGGGTATTTGTTGTGGTTCCTGTCCCCTGGGCCTCGGGAACTCCCCACATTCTGACCTTGAGTCAGTTTTTGCCATGCAGCTAAGAACTCTTACACAAATAATTTTCAAAAAAATAAAAAACCCTCATGGTTCAAGTTCAAGGAACTTGGAGCATGATACTGTAGGTTTAGAGCTTTAAATGAAAGGCTTTTCAGAGATGGGTAGAGGCTTAAGATTGTATTAAAGCTGAGAATTAAAGCCTAAGGGATAGATCACTCAGTAAAGGAAGAAAACAAGAGGACCAGAGATGATACCCTGGGAGATGCCAACATATAAAGAAGCAGACAGAGGAACTGGCAAGGATGTCCTAAAAAGATATCAGAGAAGTAGAAGGAGAACTAGGAAGAAAATAAGCTCAAAGAGGGGCTTAGCAATATCACATACTGCAGAGAGATCAGACAGAATTAGCACTGAGAAGTCATTGGGATTGGCATCGGTCACTATGTACTTTGAAAGAACAGATTTAAAGTAGCTTTCCAGATGGGAGCCAAAATCCTATGGTTAAGGAAATACAATTGATACTTGAACAATGCAAGGGTTAGGCATGCCAACCCCACACATAGTCAAAATTCATATATAACTTTGACTTCCCAGAAACTTTACTAATAGCCTGTTGTCGAATGGAAGCCTTACGAATAATATACAAAGTCAACATATTTTGTATGTTATATGTATTATACCCTTCATTTCTATAATAAAGTAAGCTGGAGAAAAGAAAATCATAAGGAAGAGAAAATACATTTACAGTACAGTACTGTATGTATCCAAAAAAAAAAAAAAAAACCCATATAGTAAGCAGACCCGTGCAGTTCAAACTTGTGTTGCTCAAGTTGACACTGTAATGGAAGGTGACAAGTAGAAGCCATAGTAGAGACTGTTTTAAATGGAAATCTAGTGGAGTGTCAAGAGATGAAGGAACAGCATGAACAGCAAGGGATTTACAGTTAAAAGAAGGGTTTTTCTCTGGAAAAACTAAGCCTTTTCTAACAGGACAATTGTGAAGGAGAAGAGATTGAAAATGTTAGGTAGTGGAGAGATAGATGATGAGCATTATCTTGGACAAGAAAAGAAGCAATGGAAATTGTAGCAAAGTGGAATGGTTGGCCTTGGAAGGGAATAGAGTTCCTTCCTCTTTGAAGTCAGAGCTGGAAGAGGTAAGATTTAAATCACTTGGGTTCTTATTAAACATGGAAATTCCTCAGGCCCACCATAGACTTAGTAAATGAGAATATTAGAGGGCAGGGCCCCTGAATGTGCATTATTAAAAAGCCACAAGTGACAGTGATACATATTAAAATTAAAGAAGCACTAATAGAGATCATACAGAAGTGGAGATGGAGTTGAAGCTAAAGAATGTTAAAAGTTTGGCACAGCCCCTACAGGAAAACAAACATGGAACCTAGAAAAAATGAAATAAAGGATTTCCAAAGAAAACTAAGAACCTGGGTTGAAATCATAAAGATGTCAGTCATTTAAGTATGCTGTTTCTTTCTGATGTACTCAGTGGCCTAGGAGGGGTGGAAAAGCCAATGTTCAAATTGATCCAAGAAGTTGGAAATGGCACAATGATAGATCTCAAGGAGGTAAAGGAGGTTGACCCTGGAGTCCAGGCTGGGTAGGCAGGACAGTGGGCAGATTCTAAAGTGAGGTAGGAACAAAGAGGAAGTTCTGTTCCAAGGAGATTGCCTAGATTGAAAGGGTAGAGTTGATATTACCAAACTCTAAATTCCTCTCTTTACTACTAGGTAACAACCCAAACTGAACAAACCTGCTATACTTTAGCCATGATGTCTTTTTTGTTTTTAATGTTTATTTGTTTTTGAGAGCTAGAGAGAGACAAAGTGCAAGCAGGGGAGGGGCAAAGAAAGAGAAAGACACAGAATCTGAAGCAGGCTCCAGGCTCTGAGCTGTCAGCACGGACCCCAAAGCAGGACTCAAACTTGCTAACCATGAGATCATGATCTGAGCAGAAGTCAGATACGCAACCAACTGAGCCACCCAGGTCCCCCTAGCCGTGATATCTTGATCACTATGGTGAAAAACTGCAAACAGTCTCGGTCGTCCATCAGTAGATTTGTTAGATAAATTACAATGTGTCCAAATCATGGATGGTATGTAATCATTAAGCGTAATGCTAACAGCCTACTTATTTTAGAAAATCAGTCATGACATTTTAGAAGCATGTTATAAAACATTGTGTAAAAAAACTATTGGCTTTTGCTAAAATTAGGTGTGTATCAATGCAAGCACATGGCATTTATGCAAAGGGGATGTCTGAAAGAAAAGTCACAAATGTTTAGATACTTTGGTGATTATTTATTTGTGTATTCTGTATTTAACTTTTTACTATATGTTTCTGTTACTTTGGGGTTAAAATGCAATAAAGTTGTTTTCTTTTTTTCTTTTAGTAATACAAAGTGTTTAAAACTCCCAATCAGCTGGGCTGATTAAGTTAATATGTGTCAATTTGTGAGTGATTAGTATCTCCATTATCCTTCCAAACAAATTAATGTCTCAAAACATAAATGACTCCAAATGATGGTATTCAAGGTGGAGGAACAAAGCACAATAATTTGGGCAGGGTGAATTAAGGTAATATTGGATAAGAATATGACCACATTGCAGATTAACTCCTCCTGGGAATGGATATCCCTCAGGGTTAGTGTCTTGAAGCTCTTCCCATTTATGTGACATTCTGTCAACCTGGCATAGATTGATAATTGTTACACACAGAAGTTATTTTTGTGATTGTTTTTGTTTTTTAAGCTTGTCATATTTATTTACTTATTTTACCACTTCTGTCTAACTTAGAATGTCCTTTTTATCCTTCAGAGATTTGTTAAACTTCCCACTTTCTTCCAGCTTTCTAAAATTTGAGTTGTGTATTTATATTTAATTCAGGGGGAATTTATTTTGAAATCTAGTGTGAGATGAGCATCTAAATTTATTTCATTCCAAATTGCTACTTATCTCAAAATAATTTATTGAATCACCCTTTTTACTTCTGTGCCTTATTTATCATATATTAATATATGACATTTAAAGGAGCTCTTCATTCTGTTACACTGATCTGAATATTTTCGCACCAGTACTAGGACATGTTGTAGCTCTTTAATGTATCAATAATTGTTAATTTCAGTCATTGCTTTTTCAAAATTTAAAAATTTTCAAAATTCCTCAAAAGAGGGAAATAGTCCTATAAATTTTAGAATTGTTTTTATCAAGTGCCTTAAAAATGTTATTGTAGTTTTAGTTGGTATAGCACTAAGATTAAAACTTGACTTGAATCTCTCCACTTGTACCAACAAATTATTTTCACTCTTAGAAGTATTTCCCACAGACGCTCCCTGTCGGCAGCAACAATGAATACATTATACGTAGTAACTCAGGAGTTTATAAGCTCAGGACGGCCTGTATTCACATAAAGTTTTAGAGAACTGTGCCCTTTAGAGCCTTCCACTATCAAGTACGACATGTGATACAGTTTTTTGTTTCTTAAAGTAATCCTTAGTAATCCTATTATGTCAATCTACCATGCTGAGTGTCAGCCACTAATTGTTAGGTTACCCAGGACTGATGTACTTTGCATCCTCTTCCCATTTTTATAATTGGCTTATTATATTAGGTTGGAGACTTCTTCAAGTTTTCTTTTTTGAAACTCTAGAGAGTAATGTCTGTCTTTCAAGGATTTTATGAGAGTCATTTTGTAAACTATTCCAAACCCTGGAATGATTGTTACATTAACTACCTGTGTGATCAGGGAAGTCATTTAAATTCTATGATCTCAAGCTTTCTTGCCTATAAAATGGGCATAATAATACATACATGAGGTAGCAATGTAGTGGTACCCATAAACAGCTTCTATGTAACCACTCAAGAAATGGTGCACCTTTCCATCTCTTCCCTCTGTTCTTTCACCCTCTTCCCTCTGAGTATCTGTTAATATCAACTTTGCCAGGCATCCCCGCCTTTGGTTCCATACTTACTCTTCCTAAATCCTCCCCCAGCTCAGTCCCTAAGGCCATATGGGGAAAGAATAGAGATATACAAATAATTTTTTTAAAATTTTTTAGTGTTTTTTTTTATTTATTTTTGAGAGACAGAGAGAGACAGATCATGAACAGGAGAGGGGCAGAGAGAGAGAGGGAGACACAGAATCCGAAGCAGGCTCTAGGCTCTGAGCTAGCTGTCAGCACAGAGCCTGATGTGGGGCTCAAACCCATGAACAGTGAGATCATAACCTGAGCTGAAGCTGGATGCCTAACGGCCCGAGCCACCCAGATGCCCCATAGCAAATAATTTTGTAAGCAATCTAGCATTAAATTAATTGATATAATGAATTACAAATCATTTTATAATAGTAAATGAAACTAAGCTGGTGTTCATACCCCTTCTTTAGAAAAATAAGCAAGGTTTAGGAAATTATCATTTCCTAAGTTATTAATAGTTAATATAGGGTAATAATTTGGGTGTAAACCTTAAGGGCTTCTTTACAGTGTCTACCAAGTAGTAATTCTAAGTGTAAATGCTGATCATGACCCCTTAGAGCCAAAATTGTTGATTAGATGGGTATGTCCAACATTAAAGTGTGCATGTGTTTAATTAAAACTGATTTTGGAAGAACTCTCCAACTACTGTTCCTTATGCTCAACTTTATTTTCTGATTGTGAAAACGAAGTAAAATTGAGGTATTGTTTAGGTTAAATCATGTATGTTGAGGAGTATCTAATTTTGTTTTTTCTCTCTAAGCCCTAATAACTGATATACCTGCTTCATGGCTTAATTTCATTTCATTCTAGGAAAGGCTTACTAGTGTTCATAATTCAAGAGTTGCAATTTTATCTAAAGAATATCCTAGATACTGCAGGGACATTCAGAGCCCTGAGTATGAGGAGAGATGTGGAAAACAAATTTGAGAAAAATAAGTCTGATCATTCTCTATCACATTTTTTCATTGGCAAAACAATTTTCAATGTGCTAATTCTGTCCTCTGCTATTTTCCAGAAGAGCTTTCCTTAGACCAGTGAAAGCATTGTATGTTCAGTGTACTCATATTCACAGAAAGAACATTTCTATACATTTGAACATTTCCATTTCCTCCACCTAAGAATTCTCTCTCGTAATTTTAAGGTAGAAATAGGATTTGTGAGTTTTTTAAAAGAGAAAGAGAAGAGGAATAAGAAAAAGAAACCAGAACTTTTAAAATTTAGTTGATTTCCAGATATGGAGCTGATTTCTTGCACGCCCAGTTTCAATACTGTATTTGTGGATGTACGTAGCATAATTAGTATCTCACAGCCATAAACCATCCATCTGTTTCCATAGGTGGAAACTGTCTTTAAATAATAAAGAAACTCTTTTTTTGACATAAATGCTGTCTGCCTTTGAAAGCTAAGTAGAAATATACAGCATAATGTTTGCATCAGTCTGACATTACATGGTGGCCTGACTACGTCTTATAAAATCTATTATTTTTAGTAAATACTGCAGTTGAATAGACTGGGTTGGTCTTTGTTTTTGTTTTAGATTGCCCCTAAAATGTTTCCAGCTCACTCACAGGTTGATAATCACGATGATGTCAGCCAAATCAAGTGCTGACAAGGAAAATGGGCGCCCTGCTCAAGAGAGAGATGAGTAAATATCCCAGGAGAGGAATCAAACAGCAAGCAGTCATTTTTCATAAAGAGAAAAATCACCAAACTAAAGAAAAGAGGTTTTAAAAAAATAAGTTCAACTGAATACTTGGACAACCCGGAAAAAATGTGCAGATGGTAAGATTCTAATGGAGGAGACAGTTGGAAGCATGGCCAGCATGTCCCACCTGCCGCGGGAGTTTGTCTTTGGGCAGATACAGCTCCCTAGTTCGAGAGGAAAAAGAGGAGAAAAGGTTACAGCCCAGGTGGGTTAGACACACCTCTAGCCAGTGATGCTCCCAAGTTACTCATATTGCTGACGGCAACAATTCTAGAAAAAACTAAAATGTGAAAACAGCATGCTGATTTTTAACTACCGTGTCAATATGCTTAAAAAATAATTTGAGGTTTTGTGTACCTTTTCTGAATATACAGTAACCACACGCCACAGTTTCATAGGTTTCTTGCTAATCAAAGACTCCCAATTTGTTAAAATCAAACTTCATTTTAAAGTCTTTGGGGCTTCAGTGTGAACTAATGTTCCAAATTAAAACCGGATCCAGGTACCCTTTCTCTTTAACATATTGAAATCATTAAATCTCTCCACACATACAAATCCTATAAAGAGAGTGTATCGTTTCAAATAGCTGGAGAGGAGAGCCGCTTTACCCCTCGTTCACCGGAGCCGCGGTTCTCCCCGGTAGAGCCATGTTTTTAGCAAGGTTCCTATGGGAAACCTGTTTGTGAAAGTGGCATTTGTGATTCAGACTTCAGCTCCCCAAGCCAGCTTCGGAAAGTCAAACAGATGTTTCCTCGTTTACTGCAGCGTAGCTCATCACTTGTCCCAAGAGGAAAATCAGAAGAGGCTGGGGACAAGCACAATTCTGTCAGCCAAGCCACAAGAAAATGGAGATAGAGAGAGGTCGTGTGTGTGTGTGTGTGTGTGTGTGTGTGTGTGTGTTCTAAATCTGATTAACTGTGGGCTTAAACTTTGCTTTATTTAAAGATAGATTCAGCTACAGGAAACGTTACCCTCCACCTAAATTTCAGTTTTTTACCTCCTTTTCTCTCCCCGTTTCCTGGGAAAGTTCAGTATCTTTAATAGCTCTCTTTGGAGTACAACCTTTGTGCCTTTCAGTTTTGCTTGGGAGTAATAGGTTGTTTGAGAGCAAAGCTTAGCTCTTGACTTGTTTTGCAAGAATAATAAGATCAAAAGTCATTTCTTATTCATATGCATCGAAGCACACGCATACCCCAAAAAAAGCAAATAAAATGTGTTTTGAATCTCATACACCACAGTGATGCGGCCAGGGAATAATACTCATTAAATGGATTTACAAAGAGCAGGGTAGCATATAGTAGAAAACAATATTGCATTAAGCCTGAACTAACATTAAGCAGGACATAGTAAGTCTGTTTCATTTCTGATCTATATATTTAAAAAAAATAGTATTGACAATTTTTAAGCTAGAAATCAAATTGCTGTAGGAAATACAAACACAACAACAACAACAAAAACCTTTTCCCGTGTTTTTGTTTTGGACATACAGTAGATGTAATCTTGCCTACTTGTATTCTGGAATCAGATTTTTAAGTTGGATTTTTTGGAAAAAGATCTGCTGTCTCTTTGCTTGGAATGAATTCCTCTCGTCCCAGGCCTTAGACCAGTGGAAGGGTCACGGCTAATTTAGAAGGCTCTCTGCGGATGTGCATCTCTGTCTCTCCCTTTCAGACGTTCTCGTTTTCTCTCCTCTCTTGCTCTGTGCGTACGCAGTGGTGTCTGTGTTTCAGGAAAAGAATGTGTGTTAAAAGAACTAATGGTCCGACTGTCCATCAGACTGGGCAGCAATGGAGGTCATCTGGCGGTCAAAACCAAATAATTTCAGCCTGTTCCTAAAGCCCCTGAAGCTGTTGACTCGATGACTGGAGTTCACTGCCTCTTGTTGCTTCTGTATCCTCTGAAACCTGGGAGTTTTATTTTTGGAGACAAGAACAGACATATTTTCTCCCTAGCAACGGTGTGTACACAGTGCCTGCCATTCAGCGTTGGCTCAGGTTAGCGTGGCTGGAGCGTACAGTCACTGCTCCTTCGTGATGCATGTCTGCCCTGAATAGACAATAGACCAGATTCTAAACCTCGAGTCTCCCAAAATATTGGAAGAGTCTGAATATTTGTGCTTGTTTTGAAGTGTATTGTTAAGGCAGAAATTTTAAATATTTAAAGCTAGAAAATAATTGTCCCTTTTATAAAAAGATCTGATGTTCTTAATGTGAAACTCTGCGCCGGCACATAGTTGAAGATAACTTCCAAGTTTCCACATTCATAAGGAACAGATGGGAGTGGAAGTGGTTTCAAAGTGCTGACAACTCCATTAAAAATGTTTTAAAAATCCATAATCCATAAATCTGAACCACATATTGGTTATAGTCACAGCCCGTTCAGTATTTCTTGTACCCTATTTGTGAATACCACCACCTGCTGGTAGTTAACGACAGGCTCTTATTTTGCTGAAGAATTCATGTAAAAGTCAATATTAAATAAAATTTAAATGTTTCTAAGTAGGTAAGTTTTTGAAATGAAAATCTGTTTACTGCATCAGTTTGAAACATCCTAGTCACAATCAATTTACCAAAACTTTTTAAAGGGTATTGGAAAAATTGCGCGTGGAATATTGTTTTGAAATGAAAGCTATTCTTTATTTTTACTTAATACCAACTGTTAATTATCTTTTCTCTTCAACTTCATTTTCCTTGCCCCCAACACTTCAGAGTGACGTTAGAAGTATCCAAATCACCCAGGTTTGAGTTACAATTCTTCTTCTTTTCATCTGCCCACTTTCTAAAAGAAGTATTTCTGTGCATGAAAGATCTAAATATGGAAAAGGAGGAGGGGCAGGAAGGCATGGAAAAGCACAGGCTGGATAATTAAGTGTTGACTTCTAAAGATTATGTCTGTGATTGAGGGATTTACCACTCTTATTTTGGCATTGACTCATAAAACATATGTTCACAAAATCTGTTTTATGGGGTTTTTTTAACAGGGTAGGAAATTTTAAATGTACAATAAAATAGGCAAATCAAATCTTCATGCAGTGATATTACAATACACTGGTTCCTTTTCATTGTTCAAGTCTTTACTCATCAAACAGAAATATATTATAATACTTTGTAATAAAATAAAATACAATGTCACTATGGCCCAATACCGTGAATGACACCATTTTATGGATTAAGGTAATCCAAAACTAATTTTCTGACCCAAAAAAAAAAAATGTGTGCTGTTTTTATTCCGAAGCTGTGCTCCTAAAATTTTCTGTGCCTTCTTAAAAAATGCATCCTGGTCCAAGTTTAATATATGCCTTTAGCCAGGTCATTCTTTGTATCTAATGAGACTACTTGAAATGCATAGATAGGAGCCCAACTGAGACAATGATTCGTTCTTCTTAAATATGTTTTCCTAACCTGCTGACGGAGGGCTGCCCTGCAGATGGGATGGTTCTGTCTGTTGCTCCAGAGGGGAGATGCTCTGACACCTCAGCCACACTCCTAATACTTTCAGTTGTTTGCAAATCGATGTAACATTGTGTTCAGTGTTTCAGGCTGTGGCAGTTAGAAGTCACAGGTCTTTGACACCAAGAAACCAAGCCTTACTGAAACTTGATTGTACTTACCATAGCCTGGTGCTGATTTTTATGCGCTATCTAGAGAAGGATGAAATGGATCCAATGCCTTTCTGAGAGGAAGAATGCCTTCTAGAGATTTTGCTCTCAGGAAAATTTTCAGTATTCTTTCATGGGAGGAGGGGGGTTCCCCCCACCATAAAACAAGGGTAATCTCTAATGTCACAAAGGAGGTAGAGAAGGACAGCATCAAGTCTTTTTTGATGTTGGAAATCTAACTCTTTAATTCCATGTAGGAACTTTCTCTGTTAATTTGAGAATTCTGGGTTCAGGCTGGCCCTTCTAGAGATTTTACATTTTTCCCATAAGCGTCTGATCACTGCTGGGAGGCCAGACTTATGCCCCCTTCTGCTTACATTTAAAAGGTCACCAAAACAATGACTAGGTTTTTCTGCAGGCCCCACCCACCACGTAGTCGGTGAGCTCACCAGCATCCTCAGCTGTAAAGCGCCCCCTACTGTTCCAATAAGGCCAGTGCACTAATGACTCAGGTCTGCACTTCAAGGACTCTGCGTAAAAGGTGGAGCTTGGTGCCATATTTCTTTTTATGCTTTATAAGGGTCTGTTCAGAGCAAGCCACTGTTCTCATGATCAACAACCCTCAGCATCCTAAGCTTTGGAACAGGTCATATTTGGGGAGGTGATTTTAAGTAATCCTTGAAGCATTCTCTCCTTGGAGAGCATGGCACCAAAAATTGTCAAGGAATGACCCCTGCCTTCCTGACACTTGCAAACTTGGGGATCATCCAGACCCAAACACAGGCATGATGATTTTAATGCTAGAATATAATACTGCAATGTGATAATTACTATAGTAGAAGTTTTTAAAATAAATAAATATATATATACATATATATACATATATATACATATATACATATATACATGTATACATATATATACATATATACATATATATGTAGGGGGCACCTGGGTGGCTCAGTCGGTTAAGTGTCCCGGCTTCAGCTCAGGTCATGATCTCACAGTTTGTGGGTTTGAGCCCCGTGTAGAGCTCTGTGCTGACAGCTAGCTCAGCCTGGAGCCTGCCTCAGATTCTATACCTCCCTGTCTCTCTGACTCTCCGCTGCTCGCTTGCTCTCTCTCTCTCTCTGTCTCTCAAAAATAAATTTTAAAAAATACATATATATAAAAATAAATATACGTAGGAGTGGAAGAGATTAATTCCACCTGCGAGATTCTGAAAGGCATTTTGGAATAGGTGGATTTTAAATTGAATCCTAAAAGATGAATAGAAGAAGAATATTCAAGGCAGGGGGAACAGTAGTATTGAGAATGTGACATTTGTTTTCATCAGGTTTCTTGCATCCCTTGACTTCTTGGATGCCCTTGTTGTTAACTGCATGGTTAACCAATTAAGGCAAGAAGAAAGGCTTATTTGAGATAACCATGGTGTGAAAAAGGTTTGATCTGGACATTTACTTTCCTTTCTTTTCACGCGGTGATTCTGATATGATTAACATCATTAAATTTCTTCTTTCCTCTTGCAGTTTTTTTTAATGTTTATTATTTATTTAGAGACATGGAGAGAGAACATAGAGGAGGGACAGAAAGAGAGACACAGAATCCAAAGCAGGCTCCAGGCTCCCAGCTGACAGCAGAGACCCCAATGTGGGGCTCGAACCCATGAACTGTGAGATCATGACCTGAGCCAAAGTTGGGCTCTTAACCCATTGAACCACCCAGATGCCCCTCCTCTTACAATTTATTTACCAGTTTCTTTCCATTTATATTCACACACACACACACACACACACAGACACACACACACACACATACTCCCAGAGTTTATTCTCAGGCACTATCCCAGTTTGTACTATGATCTCCACAAGTCAAATCAATTAGATTGAATTGATAATACAACTTAATGACCCAGCTTGTCTTTGCAGGTAAACTTGAGAACAGAATGAATCTAAGTGCCAACTCATTAACCTTGAAAGACAATTCAGGTGGTTTTATTCTAACATTTCTAGTGTTTGTTTAGAGTTGAGCACACTTTAAATATGTCTACATTGTTTAATAGCCTCTTGTACACAGGTTTTTGACGGACTCAATTGATATTCTTCATTAAAGACCAGATCCTAAAGAACTAATTTGCCTTCCTCTTGAATTTACATTTAAACCGGAGAATTCTTAATGGCTTCTTAAATGCTAACACTAGTTTCGAATGCTACCAACCTCAGAGTTTCTTGTCCACATCAAATTCCTAATTCTTACTCCGAGCTTTGTGGGAAACGATTGTCCAACCCTTCTCTCTTTACATTTTTTTCTAATTTTCTCATCTGTGCTGTTCACTCTCCATGCTATGGGTATCTTCATTACGGGATTGGTAGGATTTTGGTCCCGGAAGACAAATATTTTATTAGCTCTTAATGGTGATCTGCCATGGAAGGTTACATTTCAGGAAATTATTTATTTTCGGATGTTTGTAACTTGTTCTTAAGGAGGTTTTTTCCTCCTTTTACAATTCCAACTGAGAAAATTCATCCAGAAATGTCTCCACTGCCACCTACTTGCAGTTTTGAAATTTACATGCACCTGGTTTATCAAATAAAGCTGATCTTTTTCTCCTGCAAGGCAAGATTGCTGGCGAGAATGCTGTAGGTGGCATTGTGTATTCTTCTCAGGTTTTTAAAGACATAGGTTTTGTGAAATGTCTAGAAAAATACCTACATTATAGGATTTTTACTAACATTCGTGGAAACGGTTTTTTCTGTAAATGGAGTATGTCTTCTTCTATGTTAATTGTATTGCTACAAATTATATAGGTAACAGTCTAAATGAAAATACCATTCCTAAATGCTTTATTCATATTTATATTAGGTTTATGTTGCTATAGTCATAATCCTTAATAACTTCTTATAAAGCACGTTATGTAATGCATTCATGATTATGCTATGGAAAGCTGTTACCTAGCACATTGTAAAAGACAGACATTTTAAAAAACAATATATGTTCCTACTTAATGCAGAGAGATGAGTTATCAGACACCGTGTGTACTTGTAATTTCATAAATAATAATAAGGTATGCGTAAATGGCTCTTTAATGCCCAATGTTATTATGTTGAGAAGAGGGTGAACTATTCTAATATAATAACAGATATGAGGATTTTGAGTTATTTTTTCTTCTCATCATAGCAGTGACCACTCTGTGCCTAATGATTTCATTTTATTGCAAATCCCTAGATGGAAGCTTAAAGATGTGACATTGTTATGCGCTTTTTTAATACAGGTTATTCTGCATTTTCTTCAGCCTACTAAAATACATTTCCCTGTCTTACTTAGCATGTTTAACTGGAAATCGTAGCTTACGCCATTTTTGCAACGTGTTCTGTAGAGTCTCTCATTTAAAAAAAGTATATATGAGCATCTGAGCAGCTACCTAAAATTTTAATTATTTCTCAAACTTCACCAACTTCATTTTTCTCAGTTTTCATATGAGATAACAAGGCTCAATTTTTAAGAATATTTTGGGGGAGTGTCATCTCATTGTTCTGAATCTGAGAAATCAGTTGGATCACACATGGTACATGGTATCTATTTGCATATGATAACATGATTAGTGATGAGAAATATTTTATTCTTTCTCATGAACGTGGCGCCGGCTGTTCCAAATACAGGGCTGGTCCTTCCCTGCAAGCGTTCAGCACTATCTAATTTCCCATCTATACAGTTTGTGCCTAAGTGACATTTTAAAAGCAGCTGTAACTTTATGGTTGTTTATGTTCAGTGACTGTGGAATGGTTGTCTAAGAGAAGTACTACAAATCTTTGCTGCGTGTTCCCTGGCTGGCACACAAGCAGTATTATGCTTGTAGTTTTAAACAACTTCTAATGTAATCAGATTTCATTTGTATGCTGCACACCCTTTTTAAGTTTTTTTTTTCTTCTTAATCTCGTCTAGAGAAACTGCAAGTCATCCAAGTTTCCTTAACGGCACCAATAATGTATATAAATCTTGTTAGTATGCAGTGCATTTCAGAGTAGAGTGGCATTAAAACTCCTTTGTTGCAAAGTCATGCTTCAAGGAAGGCTTCCAGATCTAAAGATAAACAGTAAGCTTGGTGAATCCACTTCATTTTGGAAGTGTCTAGAATATAATTTGTCTAACAAGGGCAGTCCTTTCACATAACATAGAAACCAGTTCTAACACACGTGGAAATCTGTGCACAAGGATGAAGTAAAGCTTTATATTTTGCATCCTCTGATAAATGCAATCGAAGAACATATCAAGCTTCATGAGAGATTTAGTTTATGGTTGTTGTTCAGGTAAACAAAGTCCTTTAAAATTTCAGGACCATCAGGAGACAGTCCTGGCAGGAATACTGAATTTACTGCTTAAGCACATCACTGCAGCTGGCCAAGAACCCTGACTTCCTTGGTGTGGGATGATAAGGGACTAGCATGTCACACGGACAGGTTTTTGCTGGCACTTGGTACAAGAAGACAGGCCAGAAGGTGACTGTCCTCAGCAAACTCCTAGTGTTGGGTCACTTTTCTCATCCACGTGGCCCACACCTAAAGCAGCTCTCTCCCTTTGTAAGTAGATCAGCCTCTTGCAGGCATTCAGGAGATACATCGACAGCTTCCGAGGCGCCAACTGTCAGCTCCTTTTCTGCTTCAAGAAATGAAGAAGCTCCGTACACCACAGTTATTTTTTGAAAAGACTGTAATAAGTTACAGTTATGGGTCATGGTAGTTTTTTTCTATAGTGTTGTTACCATTATTATCTTCTACAGCAGTAAAAATTGATTGTTCAGATGAGCAGTGTGAGAGACCCTTCAAGTTCAGGCAGCAGGACTAAATCTCCCATCTAGATAGCCAAAAAGTGAGAAAGCAAAGAAAAGAGTATATTAACCAGCTACTCCCCCTCCCTCAAGACTTCCCAGCAGATCTTACGAATGTCCGTGGACGTACCACAAATACACCCGCGTAAGTGACGCTCCGTTGTGAAGCTGTGATTCTTAAGTTTGTGACCATCTGTCACCTGTTTCGGTCATCTTTGCCCGTATCTGCATTATTGCTGTAGTTATGCTAACTTCCTACATAGCGCCATGTGTAAGATACGTGTTTGTAACAAAAATGGCTTAAATAGTGTTTGGGTATATGTTTGTGAGTTCAGGTACATACAAAAAGGCAAACGTTTTTGAGCCCCAAAATGTGTTAACAGAGAATGCAGCTGGTGGGTAAAACAGGAAGCATTAGTCCAGGAATCCTTGGGTTCCACAGCCTACAGCAAGCTAAAGTACTTCCCGGACTCTGTAGGCAATGCAACTTGTTTTAAAATGTTTTATGACAGAGATTTTAAAATACAATAAAATACATTTAAAACTGCAATATGCTAGGTTTTCATACAGTTGTTGCTGGTAGCTTTAAAAATTGAAATTGTTGAAATAACATTCTATGCTTTTTCATCCCTTTACTGCGTATCAGTTCTTTGGTATCATCCATGTGCTTAATCAAGTAAACTTAAAATCACTTAATAAAACCCTCTTTGACTTCAGGGGGTATTTTGAATCCTTCTAAAATCACAAGAGTGCCAGCAGTGTTTGGACCAAGTGTCTTGTGATATTGGCTCTATTCCATCTTGAGATGTGGCCACTTTCCCTTCCATATTGAGATATATTTCACAATCATTAATAATGCATCAACCACATACCATTTCTAGAAATATTTTTTATTTATAGCTTGGCTCCTTCCTTCCCCACCGCCCAATTGCCAAAGGAGCCCTCAGTGCCTCCTGCCCCATTTTTACTCTCCTTCTCTCATATCATAAGCATTGTCCTTTAGAAGACTTTCTGAGCACAGCCAAACTGGTCAGTCCTGCTCTTCCACGAATCTCCAAAGAGTACAGGGCTTACTTGGCATGAGGCCTCAAGACCGCTGCCTCAGAGCTCTTCTGAGAAGTAAGAGCGCTGAGGTGCTGGGGGGTCCAGCTTCCCTCACTGCCACCGCAAAAGTGGGACTGAGTAATGCGCCTGACCGAAGGAAGCATACGCTGCCACGGGACCCTGAACATATTTTTATTCCCTTTTATGTGTATACTTGATATTAAAATTTTTTAATTTTTTGCTAAGTGTTTTCATCTTGAAATACTCAATTTTCACTGATAGTCATTTTCAACCATGGATGTTAATTATTTGTACAGTTTTTTTTCCTTTTCATCATGTAATATTAGGAGACCATTAATACTGCTTGTATGGGACTGGTTTACTGGGATTTTTCTCTCTTTCTCTTCCCTCTGGACCTTCTTGACCTAATTCCATGTGTGAACACCTACACACACACACACACACACACACACACACACACACACACACACATTTGGGTAAACTGAAGAATACACCTGAGTATAAAGAAAGGGACAAATGCGTAGGGGTAGCAAGCGAGGAGGAGACGGTGCTAAGTCCGGCTATTTTATAACCTTATTTATATTGATTTAAAAATGCATTCTTTGCAGCAGCCTCTTCCCTTTGCTCTTTCACCTGCTAAACTGAACAAGAAGGAGAAACCAATGATAGTCAGGGTGTTAAGCAGAGAGCAGACGGTAGCGATTTAGTAAATATTGCGGTGTCAGTTTTATTTCATTTACACAATTTATTTCATTGAGAAATATTGGGTAAAATAGATTTCCAAAACAAACGTTATGACTTATATTCTCCTAGGGTGAACAGACTGCATTTCTCATAAGCTGAGGCTGCAGATCTCTTCGAAGGAAAAATTATGGGGGTTGATATTACAAAGCTCCGAGATGGCTCTGAGGTGTGCCGTTTAAGATGGGGAGGCTAGAATGTTTGAATAACAAAAACTCGAATCTCTGGCCACATCGTACAGTTAAGGAAAACTAATATTCAACTTTTTGACTGGTAGATTAAAACAGCCTTTGCCAGGCTACATAATTATCAATTTTAGGGGACTTGTTCTGAATTTTATAATTACATAATGCTTCAGAGGAAGTTCATGATTTTTTTAAATCTCTTTCTGTATTCCTCATTCTAATGGGCAGTGCATCTGTCTCTATACATATATTTAATAAGTATTCATACACAAAGAAGAAAAACCTTTTTTTTATGTGACTAAGAAATAGAAAAGCCCTTGCCTATGAGTAGTGGAGCAAAATGGGAGACCCAGAAAGTAGTCCAGGTCACCTCTAATGAGTGCAAACAGATGACTGCAGTCTCCAGTGTTAGACATAATTCTGATTTAAGATCCAGTCATTTTGTCTGGCTTTAATTTTAATTATATTCTGTTAATTAAAAAACAAGATAAGCCCAAGAAGAGTTTTAGACTCTTTTTTCTCTCCATTTCTTCACCAGAGATGAAGCTCCCCACCACCTGACTCTCCCCGGGTCCCTCTGCTGTGACGGCGTTCAGCGTTAGAAGGGGAAGGACTAACCCAGCCCAGGGAGGAGCTTCTGTCTCATTTCAATGTGTAGAGAAATGTCCATGAAAGAAGAAATCTCAACAGTTTACCCAAAGGAAAAAGAAAAACAAAACCTCAAGCTTTAAGAAAATTCAGGTCTCTTGGGATTATTCCGGAGATCTTCAGACCATTGCTGATGACGTTAGAACTGTATTAGCCTGCATTATTGAAGTTCACATTTTTATTGCTCTGAAATTACAGAATTTAATAGTTTTTCTAGGTGACAAACATATAGGGGAATCCTTGTCACTTTAAGTAGGTATAATACCAAATTTAAGTACATCGACTTTTCTTCCAAGAAAACATAAAGAAACTTCATGTCTCACATCTAATAGGCACTCGGTAAATCTGAAAGAATGAACTAATATCCCCAGAACACTACCGGAAAGTCATGTGTTGTCAAAATTCTCTAAAATAACATGGTGATAATGTAACGAGGGATGGATATAAGTAACTCTTGCTCTTACCTTTAATCAAACATTTGCACGTGTGCACCTGGCATGTGTCCATGCACACGTGGTTGCTCATACTGTGTATCAAGAAACCAGTTTACATTTGTCAAAATGTTTGCGCCTTATGTGGAAGACATGAATTCGAGAGCCAAATCAACATGTCCAGTAGCAGCAAATGGCAACTGATAATGTGCAAATTTTGCATATTCCATTCTAGCTTTCTGATGAGGACTGAAAGTTACTTTACACATGGTGCATCATGAACTGAAGGGGGAAAAAAGAAAAGAAAACATTTCCTGAAAGAAGTTTCTCTTTACCAAAAGTTTTCCTAGTGTTATTTTTATAGCCGAGTGAGAGAGAATTTACAGGGAGCTGAAATCATTGAAGCTAATTAGTTGAATGGCCCTATTATTTATCCAGGGACACGTAGTACAATAATTGCTATTGCAGGTTTGAAACATCTCTGGGATATTAATTCCAGAGCTTTCATGTCATCTCAGTACAGTAAAACTTCCTAATGGCACCCTGAAGGTGCATAATCTCATTTTAAAACTACTTTTTCTTATTTTTTTCTGAAGGAACTGGCAGAATCTCCTTCCATAAAAGCTGAAAAAGGGGAAGAACTCATAATATTTTCCTCATAAGAAAGCAGTTATATTTTCTTATTATTTTTTTTTACTGTGTGACCTTTCCTACCTTCTGATGAGGGGTTTGCTCTGGCACTTTATCTAAAGTTTATCTGAACTCTGCTTCCTTGCCTCCCCTTGGCAGCAGCCAACATATCTCTTGATCTCTCAGGGGAAGAGAGGGAAGTTGTGAGGTGGCATTGGCTCTGGTCCCTTCCACAGTCATTTAGAAGAAGAGGACTCATTACAGAACACAGCAGGGTCCCGGTTAGGTGGGGAGAGAGAAGTCTAGCACCTATGCCCAAGAGAAGTCTCCTGTAACCTTCCTACCCCATCCCTAATTTGGGTCCCCTTGGAGACAAACAACAACCATAATATGATCTCTGTAAAATCACACCAAGAAGTGCCACTTGTGTAATTTTAGAGGGAAATGAAGCCATTGCTCATAAAACCGCTAGCACCGTCTTGAGTCAAGAACAGTGTTGGTTTGTTTGGCAAACATCCCACACTCATCTCTAGAAAACCATCTCACTTCTTTCATTTATCTGTCCTTCCTCCCTTTCCCTCCCCTTGCTATTTCATTCTTGGCCTTGACACAGCTTAAAGACCCAAATTCTGACCCAGAAAAAAAAATAGTCCAGTCTTCAAGTTTTGGGGCTTAGGCTTTTTAAAGTCCTATTGGACTTGGGCTCAATGGGGTTTGCAGGAGCCATCGTATTCATTCATGCCTCAGCCTCAGGCCTCGCTCTACTCTGACCTGACCCATCTCAGAGGAGGTAGATTCAGAGCCTCCCCTATAGTAATTGTTTGAGAGCTCACCGCCTGAAATGTACCGTGCTTCCTTCATGTTGTAGTTCTTTAAGTGAGGAGTAACCAGAGGGCCACAGTGACATGTCTTTACTGGGGGCCAGAATGATGCCACCCAATCTGCGGTCTTAAACCCTAAGCAACAATTTGTATCCAGTTTTCTTTCAATATCCGAAAAGCAAATACAACTCTTACTATGCCATTAAACCGGAGAGAAGTTCTATAGCATCTACACCAGCAATAAAGCAGCAGAGACCTCCAGGGAAGCTGATGCAATTAGGAAAACCTGACTTAAGTACAGTATATAGATCAAAGTTCCTCCCTCATATTGGCTGCGGTTGTAAGTGGCTGGGTCTGTACACACTCATCTGCGTGCCCGTGCACACACACACACTGTCTTGGGGCTGTGACCATTTTTATCATGATATCCTAATCCCTTTGTTAAGATTCCCTTGAATTCCTTTAAATCTGATGGAAACATATTTGAATATCAGTTCTATTCATTAAGGTCTTGAGTTGAACAACACACTAACGTGGTAATGCTCCATCCTTGTATTCCTTCCCTGGGAAGTTCATTATAAAGATTGGTGGATTTTCCCAGGAGTCCATGGCTATCAATGATAGATACACATATACGTCAGGCAAAGTAACAACTAGTTTGTGGCTTATTATCAAATCCAGGGCAAATTAGCACATATCAGAAACCCCTATAGGGTTGCTACGGGACCTCTGCTCTTACTAAAAACAGGATTGTCTCCTTATCTGACTTTTGGGCTCTAGAAGTGCTGCTGAGTGGGAAAGTGGGGACCAAAATCATCAACCCTGTCTTCCTACCCTCTATCCACTAAACAAACTAACTAGGTCACTCATGTGTCTTCTCTTCTTTATTTCTCTCTCTCTCCATATTTTTCTTTCTCCTCCCTTCCGTTCCATTCTCTCTTACATATATTATTTACTCAAGAGTCTGTACCAACCCTTTGGGGGCTGTTAGAATCTATTTTATAGTTTGTTGGTCACTGACCTGATAAGTCATAATCGTTCAGAAAGAATCATCACAATTTTATCAGGTAAGGGCAGCTGCTGCACAGGCACAGTAAATTCTTAGGCTTAAAATCTGTGTGGTGATGTTTTTTTCTGGAAGAAATGTTAATTGAGAGTTTTATGCATATACTAAAGGACCGTTCTTATTTAGAATTTAACAGTGGTGTTTTGGGAAGACAAAATTCCCAAGGATTCAAAGAAAGAATAAAAAAAGGGAATTTGAAATTTCGCATGCTTCAACCCATATGAAAACCCTTTGAGCTTCTCTTTGCTTGAGTTTCCATTTGCAAAAAAAAAAAAAAAAAAGGATGGAGGGTTATTTGTTGCCCCTTGTGTGTGTGTGTGTGTGTGTGTGTGTGCGTGTGTGTGTGTGTGTGTGTGTGTGTGTGTGGCAGGAAGTGGGAGATGATACAATATTAGAAACACAAAATTTCTAATAGTTAACATCCTTCAGAAAATCCAAGCATGAAGAAAATTTCATGTTTTAATGAATTAAAATTGATAGAGCTGGAATGCCTCTGAAAGCTTTTTTTTTTTTTTGGAAAACCAAGAAAATCCCGCCCAAATGTCTTAAATCACTAGTATGTCCATTTCTTTTGCCCCAAGAGGGACTTTGAGGCCATTAAAAATAAATAAAAATTCATTTCCAGGCCAAGCTTCTCTATATTAGGATGGGTTTATTTGTTTTTTGTAATTTTCTTCTGTCCCTTCCAAGTTATAAACTTGTGACAAGAAGGCTTTGCGTAATGCTGTCAGACCCTTAACTATAACCATCCGAACAGTGCTACTTTCCCTTTAATTGAACTTGATTTAAATGAAAAGAATGTGGAATAAAAGAGGGTATACATTTGGAGGTGATTCTATATACTTGGTTTTAACCAACAGGCTTTATAAGTGTTCATTAAGAAACTCCACCAGGCATGTTTCCTGCTGCAGAATAGACTTTAACGGAAGAAATAAAGCTGTGAAGATTCCGTTTTCACTTTGTTTCTCGTAAAGACAGTCAGGATCCAACATAAACAACAATTTACACCCAGCATTTATTCTGGAAATTACAGTATCGTGCAGTTAACGCACACAGATAAATAATGTTTTATGGGATTCTGCGGAGCCCTTTCAGGGTAGCGGATGTTTAACCGAATTAAAGGATTTTGAGAACTCAAAGCTCTCATTTTAAGCAGGTTTAAACAGTTAATATTACAAAACACCAGCACAGAGGAGCTGGTCCAAATATATTTTTAATGCAGTTATTTTATTTTCATGATTTCCCATTTTGGTTTTATTACCATTTGGCACCTTCCGTTTATACTAAGTTACTTGTCTCCCAGGCCGTCTCCCTCAGGATTTTGATTGCTTTATGGTAACATTTCTTAATCCACTTTCAATCCCTTCTATATCTGCAGGTGTGGAAATATAAAAAATGGAACCATCATTCCTGGTAGATGGAATTATATAACAGAAGTTATTATAAAAATAAAGAATTGTGATTTTACATAATAATACGGAAAAACTACTTTTTTAAAAAGGAGAGAATCGCATAGTTAGGCTAATTTCTAACTTTTCCATTAGTGAAAAGGAGCAGTTTTCAAATCCTCTTTCCCTGTAATAGCCATGGTGTATCAGGACGCCCAGAGGGTAGCTGCACTTGTGAGCATAACGTCATGTATAAACCTGTCCAGTGGCGAGGTTGCACACCTGCAAGTAATGTAACATTGTGTGTTAAATACACTCAAATAAAAAACAGTACTAATACAAATTTTTAAAAATTAAAAATCATCTTTCCTTCCAGAGCAGCAAAACAGAAAAAGTATCATCCCTCATATCATAATGGATTATAACAGTTTGGGGTCATTTGAATATAAAAAGTATTATAACATTGTAACCAGGAAAGGCCTATATGAAAACAGGCAGGAGGTGCTTAAATGGCGTCATCAGCGAAGGTGAGAGGCTCCGGACAGGATACTCCAGGTAAAGAGAGAAAGCTCCAGCCAGCAAGCTTGAGAAAGCGCTCCTAAGGTGCTCTCTTACCCGTCAGAGCTGTAACAAATTTATGTCGTTTTCAAAAGATTGCTCCCTTTCCGTGTTGTTAGGTCTACCTAGTCTCCTTCCTCACTCACTTAATGGGACCTCTGTGCTCTCCCAGATAAGCAATATGTGTCAACAGTTATCAGTGAGCCATAATTTTTAGTAAAATTCAAATTGTGGTTTTAAATTTTACTAAAATTATTTTTTTAATATAACCTCAGGAAAGAACTATCAAGTTTTAGTATTCTTGTTTCACTCACATATTTTATACGAGATATGATTCTCCATACAATGATAGCATTAGTTTAACTGTGGTTAAGGTTAAGTTGGCATTTCTATTTTAAATCACTTTTTAGGCTTTTGAAACTTGACCTTTTAAATTCTAATGGGACTACAGCTGAGAGAGCTACACCAAGTAAGTGTGATTAAACATACATAAAGCCATTAAACCTGCTATGGGGCCGGCCCAATAGTCTAATAGAACTATATTGCATTGACAAGCTACTGGCTATTGGAGGATCTCAGAGTATTTCTATTCTTTAATTAAACTTACCTAAACCTGGAGTATATTGAGGTATAACACAGTCACAGTATCTTTTTTAAGGCCTTCTAGTGAGCTTTTCTTTGAGAGAGAGACCGCAAGCCAAGAAAGGGCAGAGATGGGAGGACAGAGGAGCCAAAGTGGGCACCATGCCCCACAGTAGTAAGCCCAATGCAGGGCTCAAACTCACGAACCGAACAGTGAGATCATGACCTGAGCCGAAATCAGATACTCAGTTGACGGAGCTACCCAAGTGCCCCTAGTGAGCCCTTCTCATGACAGAAATTCAACTTATCTTCAACTCAAAATGCCCACCCCCTCAGGCAGCGCTTTCTGATCACACCAATCTAAGTTTCTCCCTTCTCTGAGAGCACATGTTGACTGCACCGCTTTTTCAGACTTGGTCCTTACAGTCTTATATCACGATCAAATTGCTGTAATCGCGTGGGCTTCTCTGGGACAAGGATTAAATCTTAAACTTCTTGTCACCTACAGTTCTTAATGCAGTACCCTATACAGGGACAACAATAATTGGTGAAGAATTAGCAAAACTGAAAACTAAGAGGACCTACTTGTTCCTCTAACCATCTTTCTTGGAAGAATAAATGAGTAAAAATACAATTAAACAGTTCTACACTAGGAATTCTGTTCATTGGCCTCTTTTATCATTATGACTTAATATGCCTTAATAGGAATAGCTTTGTTGATCATTCATTCACTTATTTAGCAATTTCTTATTGAGTGCCTGCAGATAGACAAGGTCCCTGTCCTCATGGAGTTTTACATTCTTTTGGGGAGACTAGCAATGAAGAAGTAAACCAATAAATAGAATAATCACATATTGTGATTCATGTGATAAAGAAAAGAAGCATGGGATTGTAATAGAGATATACCCTTCTTCCTTTGGGGAAATCCATAAAGGGAGATTCCAGAAATAAAGTAGAACAGCGCTGCAAAATTGATGTATTGCTGATGTACATCGCATATGCATCTATGGTATATGGATTGCACTTGACACTTCCCTCGTGCGTTTGTTGGGGGGTGGGGGGAGGATAAAAAGAGATCTATAAAAACACCTTGAAAATTGAAAATGTTTTGTGTCTTGTTACTATTACGGCCCTTGAGTGAAAAAGTACATGTGTAACAGTGTTTAGTCCAACTTTGGTCAGTGACTAAAACTTTTCATAGGGAAGGAAAAGAAGGCTATCCTTAAGTCATTGAATAAAGAAAATGAATGACAGAGGGAAACAAATCCCACATTGGGCTTAGTTTGCAAATCAGAGGCCCATTAAAGAGACAACTAAGATATGCTAGCTGATAAGTGCTTTCATGGCGTTTAGTTAATGAAGTGCTACTTGTAACATCCCTGGTTCTTCCCTATTGACTGCAACCAATCCAACTGATCGAAACGCGGGGTTTGCTATCCTACTGCTTTGGTAAATGATTGGTCCAAGATGTCCTGTGTACACCTTATTGTGACATGCGCATGAGTGACATGCGCATTCAGGAACTTTTGTGAAGCAAGTGAATGCGTGCACATGTATAAAGTATATGACACATTATTTCCACTAACTTTTTTACCAACATGGAAGTATGTATTTATTGTGCCCCGGAACCAATAGTTCAGCTCAGATAGTTGGATTAGAAAGAACATCGAGACTGTGAGAGATATGAGTCACAGGGATGGAAAGAAAGGCTGCTTAACTCCTCCCCTTTAACATTCATTCATTCGTACATTAATTCAAATGTTTACTAAGTGCCTCCTGGTTATAGGCTCCTTTCTAAGTCCTCTGGGGATAGAAATGTAGGTGTCAAAGGTGGATGAGACATGGGGGGAGATAAGACATGTACCTAAATAACAGCAATTCAGTGGGGGCAGGGTGTGTGTTAAGTGCTGCAGGTACCGTAGCGGCTCCGCGGAGGCTGGTCAGGTTCACGCTTGGCACTCTGCTCTGAGGTCTCTGCATAGTTAGGACGCCCATGTTGTAGACCAACCTGTAGCTTGGTGGCTTTGGGCAAATCACTTAATCTCTTCTGTCCTTAGTAAAAGAAAGTAGACCATTGAGTCTCTAAAGCTCTTCTAGCTCCAAAACCCCATGAGTCATGAAGTAGCCGGATTTGACCCAGGCCTTGAAGGTGGATAGAAAAGTAAAATAAAGCGTTAACGTTTGGGTGAGAGAACCTCTTCCATCCTACGATTTCAACAGGCAGAGATGCGGGGAGGAAAAAGTGGGAACGGCAAACCCCAGAGTGAAGATGGGGGAAGATGCGGGATATGCTCAGAAAACACCAGTCAGTCTAACAGGGTTACTTTCTTGTAGGAGAATGATAAGAGAGATATGTAAAGGTAAATCAGCCTAATTTACGGAAAACTGAATGCCAGTCTTAGGCCTAATACTCAGCTTAATTGGAGCTTTTTAAGAATGTAATTGATACCCTTTGCTTTATGCCACGTAGATGACTGAATTACCTAGGCCTTCCATTTTATATGCAAGTTAACACTTACATGGCCCTTACAATGTGCCAGGCTCTGTTTTAAGAGACTTACACAAGTTAATTTATCTTATCTTTACAATACGCAATGAGAAAGGGAATGTAAAGGAAAGTAATTTAGAAGCAATGAAGGAAGAAAAGATATAATGAATGGAATAAAATAGGAAAGTTATGAAATCCTATGGATTAGGAACTGAATTGCATTTGAACTATGACTGTAAAGTAGATGTTAGTGCAAATAAAGCAGTACTCTAAAAAGGGGGTCTGTGGTCATACCCATTTTGTAGAGGAGAAAACTGAGGCACAGAGATGTTAAGTAACTTTCCTAGGTTTACACAACTAGTAAAGTGTCACAGCTGGGAGTCAAGCCCACTTGTTATAACTGTTATAGAAAACTTATCAATGCTGTGTTCATTTTTTGCTCCAAGTTACACAGTATCTAAAAGCCCATGTTAAGGGTGTCTGGGTGGCTCAATCAGTTAAGCATCAGACACTTGGTTTGGGCTCAGGTCACTATCTAACAGTTTGTGAGTTCAAGCTCCACATTGGTCTCTGCACGACAGGGTGGAAGAGCCTGCCTGGGACTCTCTCTCTCTCTCTCTCTTTCTGCCCCTCCCTTGCTTGTGCTCTCTTTCTCTCTCTCAAAATAAATAAATTTTAAAAAGTAATAAAAGCATATGAAAAAATCAAAAGATTGGGCGCCTGGATGGCTCAGTTGATTGAGTGTCCAACCCTTGATTTTGACCCTGGTCATTGTCCCAGGGTCATGGGAGTAAGCTCCGTGTTGGGCTCTGAGCTGGGCATGGAACTTACTTGGGATTCTCGCTGCCCATCCACACCACCCCACTCTTGCTCTCTCTCTCTCTCTCTCTCAAAACAAATAACAAAAGGGGCGCCTGGGTGGCTCAGTCGGTTAAGCCTCCAACTTCGGCTCAGGTCAGATCTCACGTTCATGGGTTCGAGCCCCGCATCAGGCTCTGTGCTGACAGCCAGCTCAGAGCCTGGAGCCTGCTTCCAGTTCTGTGTCTCCCTCTCTCTCTCTCTGCCCCTCCCCCTCTCATGCTCTGTCTCTCTGTATCAAAAATAAATAAAACATTAAAAAAAAAAACCAAAAATCGATAAAAGACTGAGTAAAATAAGCCAGTACAGAACAGCCATTCTCAAAGCATAGTGAGGACACTTTTAGCTGACTCCAATCTAAGCAAGAAACATCTTTTTTTATAATCAACAGCAGCCTGTCCACAATTATTATTATTTCAGAAGACTTAGCCATTTTATCAGAATGTGTTCATAAAAATTCTGCTTTTTAAAAATCAGATTGTGGGTTGTATGTTATAAAGACCATAGTCATAAAAGTCACTGTTGAAAAGTATACACATCTCAGAAATTCAAGAGGGGCAATTACTCCAGCCAAGCCGAAGAGGAAGACACCCGTTACCTTCCACGTTCCTACCATTGCAGATTTCACAAGTTTGGAGTTGCCAAGAGTCCCTCAGGCAGATGGTTTTCCAAGCAAAAACTGCTCCCCAGAAAGGAAGGAGAGTCACTCCTCCCTAAGGTACCCCAATTCTGTTAAGTAAAAGAGTGCATTCTTTCTCCCAACTTCTGGCTGAGCAAGGACTTTGCACTGAGTTTCTAGCCCTGGAAATCTGTTTCTATCACGTAGGATTATAGTCCAGGGTCCAGACCCATGAACCAACTGAAAGAATTCATGCAGCATTTTGGAGGTTCTAGAAGAAAAAAAGCCACCAAATACCATACAGCTATTTTGTGTGTTTATTTGTAGCAAGTGTAACTTTTAACTAATTAGTTAAAAAATGACAGCATCTTCTTCTAAATGGATCTTCATGCTTTTTGCAAGATAATCTGGTCATCTCTTCGTCTAACCAAACCCGTTCTTTGAGGTTCTCAGACTCCCTGTGCTGCCCTAAGCAGTGTATCATCAGCAGGTTTTCCGTTTTCGGCTTCCACCTACTTCTAAATGTTTGCTGAAATGAACCCTTAACAGGAAGTAAACTTGCCTGGCATGGCCCAGCTGTGCGTGAGGCTTGAGTGAGAGGTATTTATGACCTGACAGGAAGATAAAGATAAAGATGAAGCTGACTCGGTGGCTGTTAGCAAGGGGAGAAGGAAATGTTTATGACCCCATCTGCTGGCGTTTCAATAGGATAGAACTGCCTTTATGGCGTCAATCTCCCCTGTGACTTCCTTCCATTTGGGGAGTGATATCTTATTTCAAGATGTTCCCACCCAACACACTGTTGTCCCCTTTGTTTAGGGGCACAGGAGGAAGGAAGGACTTTGTTACTGGAATGTGGGGAGGGGTCAGTATTTATGGTTATGACTCAAAGCTAGAGAAAAGGCTTCATTTGACTTGATTGTATAGATCTCGAAAGCTGCCATCCATTCCGCTACTTCTTTAAACGTTATCCACACTGAAAACAGAACCATATTAGCTCTGGTCATCATCAGGCATTAGGCTAACCATTTTCTAACCCTATTATAATGAAAATTACTGTAGCTTGATTTCCTTGTCCACTGGGGGGGAAAAATAACTTTTGTTAGTTCCCTTTTTCTTATCTTTTATTTAACTTCTCTTATTTTCCTTCTCCTCAACATTTTTTTTTCTTTTTCTTGGTGGAGGAGACACTTAAAACCAACAGGTGTAATGTCTGCTCAGTTCAAAATCTGTGTACATGTAACAAAAGCAACATGAAATGACCCCTCTCTTCAAACTAGCCCAGGTTAAGAGAGACTGCAGATGCGTTGAGATTCCTTTGTGAGGCAATGCATTTTTAAAGTGCCAAAAATATGGGAATATTCTTACAATACAATATCGTGTGTCACTGAAATCTGTGTTTAGATAGATAGATGGATAATTCATTTTACTGCAAAATAAGTATTTATTTCTCTGTTTTATTTGTACTTCCCTCAGGCCCATTAGTACAGATTAAATTTTATATTCAATTGCTCAAATAATCAGCACAATATATGTAAATCAGGAACTTTAACTTCATTGGCTCTATTTGTGTGGCTATATGTAATCATGTTCAACATAACTTTTTTTTTTGCAAAAGCAGGATTTCTTTCCTTTTTAGTGCTAAGAATCTATTTCTAAAAGATGAATTGTTTACCAAATCATACACCAAAAAAAGCTCAAAATTACAAAAGGAATGAGTTTGCTATTGCCATTGGGTTTGTCTGATTTAAAAAACAGAGAGGGAGTGCCTGTATGGCTCAGTCAGTTAAGCGTCTGACTTCAGCTCAGGTCATGATCTCATAGTTCTTGAGTTCAAGCCCTGTGTTGGGCTCTGTGCTGATAGCTTGGAACCTGGAGCCTGCTTTGGATTCTGTGTCTCCCTCTCTCTCTGACCCTCCCATGCTCACTCTCCATGTCTCTCTCTCCCTCTCTCTCTCTCTCAAAAATAAATAAACAATAAAAAAATTTAAATAAAGAATGGGGAGAAGAATTTTGGTTTTAGGGTGAATCACCCAATGATGGGCTTGTATATCTCCTTAAGGTCATGTCTTCTTCTTCACTGGTGGGAGGAAGGGGAGGAAAAGATGGCTTGCTCAAACATTTTCCCCCAAAGAACTCCATAGTGATAATTTTTTTAGTGGAAGAGTCTTGTAATTCAGTTGGGCAAATTAGTTATAATTTTTGTATCTGATTACCTAAAGACTGGAAGGTAATACTGTGTGTCAAATTACATTTTACATCACAGTTCGGGTGTAGTCAACTCACAGAGTGGAATAGGCTGTTAGCAGTGTCCCTCCAAGGGATTGAAACTATCACTGAAATAAAACGCACCCCACTGAGTATCATAATTCCAAGATTCGATCCTTGATTTTTGCAGAAGTTCCTCAAAAAAAAAAAAAATAGGAAGAAAATTGTGCCCTTCCTTCTACAGTGCGGGGCCCAAGTCTTGACATAGTCAGTAGACCAGCCAAGTCCAATCCCAGCCACATTTATTCAGTGTGATTCCTGAGAATAATTTGATAGCCCTTCCAGGGGAGGTCCTATCACACCTGCAATTTTCTGAGACCTTCTTTTCAGCTACAGGTTACCAGGTGGCATTCCTATTAACAAACGTTCAAACCACACCATCAAATGGTTCAAACCACATAACCCCCTGTCTTAGGAGTTAAGCTAGCTTCCAAACCTCCTTGCAGTGGTTAACTCCACTGAGAAGCTCTCTATCAGCAATAATAGCTTCAAGGTAGGAAATAAAAAATGGAGAGTGTTTAAATTGTTAATGGGTTTCATGTTCTTGTCACTGTTGAGGGTTTGTTCCCTTTTATAAACTCATAGTTTTTGGTTGACATTGCTTTTATGCGAGCCATCAGCCAGTTGGTGATGGTGTTGCTGTGTTAGACCATTACTGCCGGATTGTATTTGCAGTAAAGAAGGAGAATGGAGGCTGTAAATCTGCAACTGGAGATTTAGGGCTCTGTTACTCTGCAGTTTAGGCCCATGTGCTGGGGAGTCCATTCTCCTCCGGCAGAATTATACCCTCCAAACATGCCTTCTCAGGCACTGATGGACGACGTTCATTCCCTGGGCTACCAAGGCACTTAATACGGCTAATTCAGTTAAAGAAGCCTGAGGGGTGAGGTGGATGAGCCTCTCTCGCTGCTGGAAGCCAGATGCCAGGCAGGTTAGCAACACTGCTTTCTCCCTTCCCCCATGTTGGAGCTGCAAGGAGGAGCCATTATTGCGAACACACAGAAAAATAAGAAACTGCTGCTAATATTGTTGGACTTTTTTTCTCCTTTAAAGAGGAAATGCTGCCTTATGCAACCCCATCAACCCCTTTGGTATTAAGCCCACTATGGGGAATATTCAAGACACACGTTCTTTCAGAATTCAGGATGTGTATGTGTCAGGGGGCTGGGTATCTTAACATCACTTTGCAAAGCTACCACCAAAGTACGGAAGGCAGGGAGAGTCGGTGCTTTGGGGACAGGTGACTAAAAAGTAGGGAAAAACATTTCCTGCCCTGACTGGCCAGGTGGTTTTGAATATAGATGAGCAACTTGGAAGATAATATCTCTGACTGCCAGATTCAGAAATATTTTGGAAAGACACCAAGATCAAACATACCTGGAATAGCTTTATGAATCATTCACCATTCCTACTACTAGATGTCTTAGAGTGAAAAGAATGCCAGAATATTTCTCTGGCCGGCAAAAGTTTTAAGCATAATCTTAGATGTGTTTTGTTTTGCTTTGTTTAGCTTTCCCCAGAGAGGAAGAATGTTAAATATAGACTCATCCGCATGGTCCCTCTGAGGCATGTGCGTCTGCTCTGTGTGTCAGCTGTGGCACAAATGTGCATGATTTAACCGTACAACTATTGAACCAGCGTTGGCCTATTAAGACTTCAGATGATCTGTTCATGAGCTGTCAGCCCAAATTGAGCTTGAAGCCTGCTGTAAAAGATCTAATTTTCATAATTATCCAGAACCTTCACACCCTCCTTCCCTTTAGCACCACCCACCTCCACACACGCACACAGAGGAGTAAACGCGTACATGGAGACACAGAGGCACAGAGCAGCACTGTCCCTGGAGATTCATCAGGCCCCTTGCCCGAAAATGCACCGAGTTCATCCAGGGGTCATGCCTGGCTTTGACTTCCTGTTTGAGGAGCCCCATGTGTGGTGTTCCAGCATCGCTAGAGGCGAGTGATGACTAAGTAACCTCTCACACTATAGCCTCCCACCAAGAAACAAGGTCCCTTATGATCCTGGACCCGGAGTGATTAAGGCACAACAAATACCTTTTTAATGTATAAGGTGGAACTAATGCCTATAGAAATAGCACTTTACTGTCTCGTGGCCTTACATTTATATAAAGAGGATAGAGCTGTTGTCTTTGAGGATGAAGAATTTTAAAGGCAACATGATTCAGTCTCAGAGTACACTGGGGACTTTGATCATTTAGCAGTTGCTTAAGGCTACCTTTGAGCTTTACCTGACCCTCGCCTCCAAAGGAAATCATGCTATGTATGGATAGAGTTCAGCTGGTAATACCCCTCTAGGTAACCTGGCCCAAAACGTGGACCAGTGACAACGGGCAGCACGTTCAAGTGTAACCCTTTGCAGCAGTGGGGATAAATAGTACACGCTTCAAGGATCCAGTCATGCTGACGTCCCCGCAGTAATTCCACTGCAGCTACACTGCACAATAAACCATTTGCTTTCTGGACATATATTGCCCCTGCGTTAGGGGTGGACAGGCAGCGCTTTACCAGGTGCTTCTCAGACAACCTCAGGTTTCTGAGGCTGCCGAGGCTGAAATCCCTTGTCTTAACACGGGACAACTGTGTTTCTACATTGGTCGTCAATTGTCTTTGCCCTCAGAGGGCATTTGCTGCAACTCAGGGTTCTACAGTTAGAATAAAGAGAAGCATTCCTGTCTTCACTGCTTTTGCTTTTTTTTTTTTTATCATGAGGGAAACTGAGTACATTATTCAAACCTTGGCTTTTCCCTGAAGTCCGTTGTTTACAGAGAGACATTTGGGTCCCTGGGGCTCACTCCCATAAAACCTTATTATCATATATTTCAAGGCATAAACTTCAGTTGTCAGCTCGGGAGCACAGTTTTTAAAGCCCTGGCTGCTCTTGTTTTTCTTCTGCTTCACTCTGGTTTATTTGTCTTTCAGCTTTGGCTTTTTCCGCCCCCCACCCCTCTTCATCGCAAGTAATGCTCAGTTCCAAGCTGGCTCGCTCCGTATTCCACTAATTAGACAAGAAGTCCAGAGAGGCCATTATTAGATTCTGAGAATCTTTATCAGAGCCCATTATGGCCTTAAATACTGCACAAACATTTTGCTAACTGAACCCATGAAAATTTCAGCGGATCCATCCTTGGTCTTTAACATCTACCTTCTTTTGTATCGACAGAGTTACGTTACTGATGATAGAGATTCTTAGCGGCTTATTTTTCTCTGCATTAATTTTCTTAGACATTCCATTCTCTTTCCCTCTCTCTCTCTCTCTCTCTCATTCTGATTACTGGGGGTGGGGGTGGAGAGGGTCCGAGAAGCCTGCTTTTGCTTGGTGGGGTATGTGTTAGTGTGTGTAAATGTCATACGTCTTAATGTCACCAGTGAGTAGGATTCATGGTTGCCTGTTTTTCTCTCATTTTCTTTACAGGGCCAGGGATTATGTGTATGGACCAATGGTCTCCCTTTTCTTTATATGGAAGAATAATCCTGCATTATAATATAGTAACTGCAAAAGAAAGCTCTTTTTCTATTTCATTCTTTTCTTTCTTAATTCACTGTCTAGTGAGTTTCTGATTGACTCACAGACCAATTAAAGTAAAATTTAATGGAAGAATAGATTAACTCCCTGAGGTTTCCCTGCCATCCATCACATTTTTATAGCAGGAGCTCTGAGGAAGCTCATAACTTCATGCTGTGAATGTGATAATAAAGAGGGCACGGAGAGGATTCCGATTTACTACCAGGCTGATGTTCGCCAGGACAGAATTTACTGCCCAATCCCCTTCCCCTTTTTATTCAGGAGGAGGTCACTAGATCTGCCCTCAGCTGGGGTCTGAGATACTGAAGGGCAGATTGTCAGGTCGAGATTCTTTCCCTTTAATTGGGGTGGCGTGAGGAGGGAATGTGAATTTCATCGTCCAGAGATGGATGTTGTGTTAAATTCATTTCTGTCTTCAGGAAGCTGCTGTCACCCCAAGTGTTCACATTTTTAAATGGTGCATTTGATTTGTTACTATTTACTCTCATAGAAATTCAGAAATAATATCAAGTATCTCTGTTTCCAAGTCTCTTAGTCATTGTCTTTTACCTACAGGCTTTTCTGGATAACTAAAGATTCCTCTCTATATATTTTAATAGCCAACATTAATAATGTGTTCTTCTGGACATCTTTCATTTGAGGATCTCAAAGCACTTTGTAACTGTTATTTTAGTCTTTCTGATAGGTTCAAAATAACCTACTGGCCTTCCAAACATTTTGTCCATTCACTAATGTTTCTCGGATTCATCTTTACAATGAAGTATGACAGCGCTGACAATACAATAGTAGTCATATGATAAAACCCGTGCCTAAGACTAATTTTGTACATTTGCTAAAAATGTTTATATTATGTAGCAAAATTTATTTTTCAGGCCTTGAGTCTTAAATCTATATCAAGTGTCATGACTATATTGGCAAGGTAGAATCAACACTTAAAAATCATCTGTACCTGATTGTCCTTGAAATCAAAACATGTCTAAACTGAACTCATTAGCTGTCTCTCCTCTTACCAACTCACTCTTCTTCCTGTATGCAAACTCTCACACAGGAGGGTCCATCATTCAAAGTGTTATAGTTTGAAGACTAGGAGTTGTCCTAACTTCCCTCTTCCTCCTGCACGCCCCATGTCTCATTGGCCACCAAGACCCACTGAGTCTGCCCCTTCAGTGTCCCTTGAAATGATGCCCTTCTCCTCATTCTCTTACCTTAGTCTTGGCTCGAGGTTCTTATCTCTTTGTTGGACAGTCACACCCATCTTCCAGCTGATCTCCCTGTCTTCCTCTCGTCCGCCTCCCGTCTATCCTCAACCCTCATAAAGGAATAATCCCTCTAAAATGCAAAATTTATAATTTTCCTGCTAAAACTACTTGAATAACTTACAGGACACATTTAAATGCTGTAACACGGCTTACACAACCATTAGTAAGGCAGCATAGCTTAGAGCAGCAATTCTAAGATTTAGAGAAGGACTGAGAATCTTTAATTTTGATGAAAATATTTTTAAATAACTATCACCTTCTATCAACATAATTTCACAAAAAAATATGTTGATGTCAGAAAACAGGAAGGACATAAGTTCAAAGTAAAGTCTCTTATATTGAATAATTACATAACCGTATGGAAAAAATCACTTCTTTTCTTATTTTACTATTCCTGAAAACTGTATGTATTATAACTCATATTGTATTTGGAAATTAGGAACCTGGAGTGGTTAAGACATAGTATCTTTTTAATACATAAGGTAAAACTAATGCTGTCTAAGGAGATGGTCTCTGGAGTCAGAAGAGCTAGATTTGAAATCAAGAGTCATTACTTAATAGTTGTATGATCATGGGCAGGTTGCTTATCCTCAGTGAATTCAAGTTCCTTCATCTGTGAAGCAGAGATAGTAATAGCACCTGCCTCCTAATATTGTCTTAAAGAATTGCATGGTATGGTATAATGCATATAAAGTGCATGGCCCAGGCTGGCATGTGGTAAGCACTTGACAATAAATCGGTGTTACTATTATGACTACCTGACCTCATCTCCTGTCATTCCCCTACACACACCATATATCTACAGATACACTAAAGTGTATCCAAGTGGTCTCCCAGACGAAAACACACCCTTGCTCACCTTGGCACATGCTTTTCTTTTTGCCCAGAATCCTGTCCCAATGAGTTATATGCCTGGTGAATTCCTACTCTTCCTCCAAGATTCAACTCGAACTTTACAGCCCGAGTTAACATCCTTATTTATCCCCCACCCCATTGTGAAACAGTCTTCCATGGCCTCATAGTGTTTTGCAGATTGCCAAACTCATGTGCTTGTTAAGTTTCTTTGTTTAATTTCAGTAAGTGACTAAATAACTTAATATTATATATGGATGATTTATATTCTGGGGTTTATCACTTTCATTCATTAATTCAATGAATATTGAGAACCTACTATGTTGCATAAGCCTCTTCCTAGGGTGTGTTCCAGTAATTGTAATGCGATGTTCAAGGTTTGGGAAGGGTTAGTGACTCTCCTCTGTGATTCCATGGAATATAGTAGAAGCATTAATATAAATGATAGTTTGTATTGTAATTATTTGTTTACTTTCTGTTCCCTTCTTTTTTAGAGTGAATTCCTTGAGGGTAGTTACCTTACTCATTTTTGTCTCTCCAGTCCTTATAACTTTGAAGGTGCTCAGTTTATATTTATTGAATAAATAAATGAATACCAGAAAGCATTCTCAATGTTAGAGAGATTGATTGAAACATATTGGTTCTATGATTGATTGTGGTGTCCTTGATTTTGAAAGAACACCATCATTCCATGCCCATGTAACTATTTTTAAAAGACTGAGCATCTTTTCTGGTAAGTCCATGTGAATTATATCCTTAAATTATGACAGGGCTTCATTCAAAATCCTGGGGTGGTTTCCCTCTTAAGTCAATGGATCATCCTGGGGCGCCTGGGTGGCTCAGTAGGTTAAGCATCCAACTCTTTTTTTTTTTTGAGAGACAGAGAGACAGCACGAGCAGGGGAGGGTCAGAGAGAGATGAGGGGGAGACACAGAATCTGAAGCAGGCTCCAGGCTCTGAGCTAGCTGTCAGTATAGAGCCCGACGCAGGGCTCGAACCCACAAACTGTGAGATCATGACCTGAGCCAAAGCTGGGACACTTAACCGACTGAGCCACCCAAGCGCCCCTAGGCATCCAACTCTTATTAATTTTGGCTCAGGTCATAATCTCATGGTTGAGATGTTAAACACCACATCAGGCTGTGCACTGGGTGTGGAGCCTGCTTTAGTATTCTCTTTTCCTTTTT
Organism: Suricata suricatta; assembly: GCF_006229205.1. Classification (NCBI taxonomy): domain Eukaryota; kingdom Metazoa; phylum Chordata; class Mammalia; order Carnivora; family Herpestidae; genus Suricata; species Suricata suricatta. The sequence continues at coordinate 35,195,252 of NC_043716.1, forward strand.
CTCTGCTCCTCCCACACTTGTGCTCGCTCGCTCTCTCTCTCTCTCTCTCTCTCTCAAAAAAAGATATATGTATATCAATGGATCATCCTAAACTATTACTTTTTAAAAGGTGGGGTGGGGAATATGGTCCCTTGAGCTAATACCAGACTGTAGTAGGAAAGGCAGTATGCTCTAGTATGTTTGATTATAGGTTCATTGGTAAGTAAAGCAAGGGCAAGAGCTATGCTCTCTGGCCCCAGGAGCACATGAGACTTGCCTATGGGTGATATTATTTTGGGAGTGGAATAGTATCTTACACTTGCAGAGAATGTGTTCTCAGTGCTATGAACCTGATTTGGGAGGTGAACACCAACATTCCCAGGCATTCTCAGTGTTGCTGAGCTGCTAAATGCTATGCTTCATGGCCAGTTGAACATGTCTCTAATCATGCTTGTCCCAATTTAACACATTGTGCAGCAGCATTATGGGTATCCTACTATTGTTACGTTGGCACAGGATAAAATGACTGAATTTCCCACCCTGAGTTTTGTTGTAATTGATCTTATTCTATAGTTTGAGTTTGCTACTAAATGAAATTAATGAGCGACATTGAAGAGCTCACTAGAAGAATGAAAGCTAACTTTTGAAACTCTGTTCCAATTTCATAGTCATATAACAAGCTGGGATAGTCTGCCACTTCTTGACCTTCAACTATCATGATGCTTAATGCTCCAAGGTCACACATTCTGTAATGCTCCCTAAATATGTCTATTTTTGTTCATTTCTCAGTTCCTTTGTAAATCAGTGCCACTTCTCTAGCTTCATTTCCCTTTGCTGTTCACTCCCCCTTTTACATACCAGATGTTGCCTGCTTTTTACATCTCTTTTTTTAATATATATTGTTTCTTTATTCTTAGAGAACTTCTATTCATCCTTTAAAACCCAAGCCCAGTCTTTGTCCCCTCTGTGAGCCCTTCACACACACACACGCACACACGGAAACACTTAACATTAATATTTCTTGAGCTCCTGCTAGGATACTCATGTCAGAACTATGTTTGATACTTTTACAAATCTTACCTTGCTTCAGCTTCACAAAGTATTTCAAATTTTGTGTTATTCCCATTTTCAAAACGTAAAGCCAAAGTTAAACCAGTCAAAATATTTTCCCCAAAGCTTCACAGCAAGCACGTGCAAGATCTAGGATTTAAACAGAAGTTCACATGGTTTCAAAACCAATACATATTCTACGTGAGACGCCGCTACTTATCTCCTCCATCTGTTCTGTATTAATGCATGTGTCTATAATGTCTCTTTCTATTCATCACGTGTATTGTGTTATTCATTTGACTGTCTTTCCTACCAGAAAAATAACTCCTTGAAAGTTAAATTTATTTTTTATTTATCTTGACATCCCCGGGGCTTTCGGGACATTACCTGACACATAACAGACACTGACTAAAGGTTTACAGGATTGGATTGGACTCCATTACAGCTGGATTGAACTGAACAACATACTTGCCTTGAATTTTGCATTTCTGATGTCTTGAGCTCTGAATACCATTTCCATGATGCCAGGTGACTTGTAGCCTCAGTGCCTTTGCAACTATCTGTGTGTAGCCCTGAACCAACTTCATCCTGAACAATTGCTCATCTTCCCATGAATGTGACTGAAGAACACAGTCATTAGCATATGTAAGTTCCTAGAGGACTGTCTTCCATCTCGTATATTTACTGTAGTCAGTGGAGTATACACAGTCTTTTAGGAATAATTAAAATAGTCTGTGGCTCTAATTAAAGTAGTCTGGATATTTTAAAGAAACCTATATATAAGAACAAGCTGAGTGCTGACATCAAGTTAATTGTGTTATTTTTAGTGGCACTATCGTTGGAGATAGCAGTGTGGCACCCAATGCCTTTTTAATTCTCATATCTGGATTATAATGTTAAATAACCAGCATCTTGAACTCTTAAGAGGAAAGGCATTAAAGTGTAGATAAATAAAGCTGCTATGAAACCTCAGAAAATTATCGAAATGCACTTGAATAAGAAGTCATGTAGTTATGAAATTGCTGGCTATGGAGATAAATGCCCTTAAACACCTTCCACTGCCAAGAACAAATGACCCAGCAACTTGAAACTCTTGTCACATAAGGGGTGGGGGGACTCGGGGGGAGAGCCAGAGAGGAAAGCTGTTGGGCATAACTTTTGTAGCGTCATATTTGACCTGTTTAAATTACGAATTGTTCTTACTTTTACTAGAGGCCAGAGTTTTCCCCCTGCTTTCTAGTCCCTTTCTCCAAACCTTGGCCAAACAGCAAGACCTCGCACAGCAAAAGTGTGCCCTCTCGCCTTGCAATTCTTTCACTTCTCTTTTGCAGTAGAGTCATGACGCTTGCCTCTTAACATTCCCTTCCATCTTAATTCCAGTGAAACACTGGGCCCCATTGGGAAGTGGCTCCCTTTAATTTTCTGTAGCTGAAACGGGGTTTCTTTTAAATGGGCTGCTCAGCACTGACATCCTCCCCAGACGTGACACCTGCTAGCCACAACTGCTGATTGCAATTGAGTTGGAACGCACAGTGGAGATCGAGCCTTTCTCTTACAACATTCCAGAGACACTCACCAAACCAAGCTTCTCTTGTCTCTTACCATTTCCCATGATGGGAATTGGCCAAAACAAAACAAAACAAAAAACCTACATCTCTTGGAAATAATCAAGGCACAAGGCTTACACAAGGACATAATCACGATCGTGGGTATCCACTAGGGAATTTGGCTCCAGATAGTCTGTGAATCTAAGAAAAGGAAGATCAGGGAGTGAATTTATTTGGAAATAATAGAAGCTGTTGGTTGGGTTTTGTAGGCTGAAGTTCTGGAGTTAATCATTATTCTGTGGAATCCTGAATGATGTTACTTGTAGCTTTCCTATGCAGGCAGCATCCCCATGGGAGTCCTACTAACGGTCTTTTGTCAGGCACTATCAGCAGTATTGAGCCAACCTGAGCACCCTATTATTAATCCTTTTCTCCCAGTGACATGACAGCGATCGATGTCTGAACAAGCTATTGAAACTGTAGCAATCAAGTGGACTCCAGTTAATCCAATGGGATACTTACTCAGAGCCTATGGGTAGGGCAGGGAAATTTTTTTCTAACGCTATACTATTCCCATATCCATACATTCTGTGCTGCTATAATTTAAGTAAAGGTTGACATTTACCCAGGCCTGTAAAATACACAGGGCACCCTAACCAATGACTCAAATGCATTCATATCACCTTTGCAGCCATCTGCTACTTCTGTAAATACATGAACTTGGGATCGTTATATAAATATTTGTACTTATGTAAATATAAAGCAAGGACAATGAAACGTTTATATGGAAAGCTACTCACCTGGTGATTTTTTGGACTCATAGAAATCGATCAGCAGTTATAAAGAAGAATATGCACAACACAAGATTATCAGATTTCCCTGGCTAAGACAGAAGTCTAAAATGGTGTACATTCAGGTTCCTGGGTCCCCTGGCTAAGACAGAAGTCTAAAATGGTGTACATTCAGGTTCCTGGGTCCCATCCCCATAGATTGTGATTCAGTAAATCCGGGATGGCACCCAGGAATCTGCATTTTAAATTCCAAGGTGACTGGCCTAAAGCAGCAGTGTTCAGGCTGTTTCCAAGGCACTTTAGGAGTTCTTAAAAGGCACCTAAATGGTTTATAGGTGGGAGCAAGGAGGCACAAGAGAGAAGGCCGGGAAGGACAGATCTGTTCTCAGCTTTGCTAGCAAGGCCTGGCAAGCCCACCACTTTTGGCAATTCACCTTAGCTCACTTCAACTTCTCTGACTGCAAAATGCATATCAGTAATGTATAACTTTATTCTACATGGATATTTTGAGAAACATAAACAGGAGAGTATGGAGAGAATAAGGAATCATAGAGGATAAAGCCAACTTCCCAGTCAGTGCAGGACTGTCAAGATGAGGTCACGTGTGTGGTCCCTGTTTAACCCTAGAGTGAGGTGGGGCTTCCTACATGGGGGCCACTATTGTTCCCCAGGACTGGGGTTCACTATTGTTCCCCAGGACTGGGGTTTGGGGGACCACTCCAGAGTTTGAAGGGTCTTCCTCATACTGAACCTGACCCTCTTCATTAGCTGTTGCTCATAGGTCCCACTACACCTACTTCTTTTTTTATTTTATTTTATTTTTTATTTTTATTTTTTTTATAATAGTTTATTGTCAAATTGGTTTCCATATAACATCCAGTGCTTCTCCCCACAAGTGCCCCCCACCATGACCATCACCCCCTTCCTCCCTCCCCCTCCCCCTTCAGTCCATGGTTCGTTTTCAGTATTCAGTAGTCTCCCTGGATCTGTGTCCCTCACTCTTCCCCGCTCTCTTTCCCCCTTCCTCTCCCC
>NC_043716.1:35199750-35232296 GCF_006229205.1 Suricata suricatta
TCTGAAACTATTCCTTGATTAACTCATTTTTTGAAATCCTCTCACCCGCCTATTGTGTTGTTAATTTGCTTTTCCTTTCTGCACCTGAGTTGTCTTGTTTTTCACTCAGCCCTCTTTCTTTCAGCATTTTGTTTTGACAGTGCGTGTTTTTACAACAGCTCTTGCAGTGAGCCCCCCTGCATTACTAGTATTTCCTGAAATAATAGTATAAGTATTGGTCTGAGAGGATACTTGGTGCATTAGATGCTTCTCAAACATGATAGAACTATTGGGAAGTTTGTAAAAAAGAAAAAAATGTGGATTTCCAATATCCTCAACCAGAAATTCGTCCGGAGATCCAGTGGAACAGAGGTAGGCTCTGGAAAGTATATATCTTTAAGGAGTTGCAAATCCAGCTGACCTGAAAATCACTCTACACACTGACTCGACAACCCTAAATGGTTTAAAGAGGCTGGAACAGAAATCCAAACCCTGCCTGCACCTTTCCCCTAACTGGTGTGAGTCTGTGCATGTTACTTCCATGCTAGTGTCTCTCTTCATCCACATCACATCTACATCCTGAGGATTATATGAAATGGTGTATGTAAGAAACATGCTTATCATAAAGGACTACAAAATGTCTTTTTTTTTAATTTTTGTTTAATATTTATTATTTTGAGAAAGAGAAACAGAGAAACAGAGCATGAGCAGGGAAAGGGAAGAGAGAGAGGAAGACACAGAATCTGAAGCAGGCTCCAGGCTCTGAGCTGTCAGCACAGAGCCCAACACAGGCCTCGAACTCACAAACTGTGAGATCAGGACATGAGCCAAAGTTGGACGCTTAACCAGCTGAGCCACCCAGGCACCCCACACAATGTTCTTTTTATACAAGTATATTTTTAGATAAGGATAAGTCAAGTGAATATTTTATTATACCTCCATTCTACTCCATTTTAACATATGTTTGTCTAATAAAAGGTTAGGATCTTATAGTCATAAATGTTTATTAATAGAACAAATTTAAGAGGAGATCTTGTTTGTTTCAAGTAGTCAGCAAACCACTATTTTGTTGGACATGATTTTGCCTGTTGTCCATCCAGCATTTCTGGAAGACTCTATAGGAAGAGACCTTTAAGTTTAACACAAAACAAAGCTTTGTTGGTGCCCTAACCTGGGATGGACAAGCGACATTCTGAAAGGCTCCCCTGCAGACAGCAAGTGTTAAGAAACAGGTTTCGACAAGAAAATTGCCTGCTTTATTATTTTTAATTTAATGAAGCTTGTTCCTGTAAAAATTGCAGGGCAGATATTCCAGGAAGTCAGCATCTTTTTTTAGCCCTAGAGCAGACAACCTAGTAGCGGCCACAGCTGGACAAGTGTGCCTGACCTGCATTCCAACCCAAAGGGACACCGTTGAAAAGTGAGAAGGGTTTTTGGTTCAAGGTCTGAGCCTGGATGTTTTGCCCTTCCCACAGATACTGTCAGCAAGGAAACAAATGCTGAAACACAATTTTGTGGCATGTGCACTTTCCACGACAAACTGGACAGGGCCCAAGACTCATTTCTCAGAGCTCCCTATCCAAGCACAAGATGAGGAATGGTCTTCGGTCATTAATACTTGGTTTGGAATAGTTCAGAGGTGAAAGAGTTGCTGTTGGATTTCATTAATCTGAAGAATAATGTTTGGGCTAAAATGTCTTCCTGGTATTTTCACTGGGGAGGGTAATATTGGCGTTCAGCAATAGGCAAAACACATACTCAAGATTCAGGGGGGAGGGGTTGTAGTGAGGAGTCAAACCTGTAAGCTTAAAAGTGTAAATGTTTTATGACAACACAAAAAAAGTTGATTTCTGCTAATGCAGTCGATCCTTCTGGACAACCGATGCTTGTTATTCTCTTGCTTCATTTCCAAGTGTCTATGATAAAAACCAAAATAAAATCAATTTTTCATATTAAAACTTCAGCACTGAAGAGACTACTCATACTTCCCACATACTTATTAAGCACCCACAAAGGGCCTGGTCAAAATAAACTTTTTTGTGTTGTCATTAGGAACCCCACCACACTAACCTCTCCTTCAGCCCAGATCTGTGGTGCCTTGTTTTCCTTCCAGTTTCCTCAAATGCCTAAAACCCCAGCCAGTAAGCCTAAAGCCTTGACCATGAGCTCTGACATTCACTAGCTATGTAACCTAGACAAGTTACCTACTCTCTCCATGCATCAGTTTCCTCATCTATAAAATGAGAGAGTGCCTTCCTCCTATGGTTACTATAAGAATTGAAACACCTAGAGCAACAGCTGACACATAAGTGGAGTCTAATAAGTTTAGCCAGGCCATTTTCCCAGCTCTAGCACAGTACCTAGTTCAAGGCTTAAATTATGCCTACCTTTGTCTATATGTTGAATACGATTTGAGAAGCTAATTGAATCCTACATCAGTGTCTGAATGATGCTCCAAAAGCAGAAACCAACCTGTGGAAGCTGTTATTAGCTTTGGCCAGATGTTGGAAAACATTTAGAGCTATTCAAGTGTCAGTGCTCTCTATGGGAGGCTTATTAACACAAATGTTCTATATCCTGTCTTTGAGCTAGGCACAATGCACCAGTGAAAGATGACTAAAGTATTTTAGAGACAGACCTTTCCTTGGTGGATTAGAAAGATCTCTCTATCTTTCAGTCTCTTTCTCTCTCTGTCACACACACACACACACACACATCACTTATATGATGATAGTTCCAGCAGTCTTAATGATACTGAATCATATCAATGTTTCTATACACATAAGCCTACAACTTAATTCTAGATGTGAAATATGGGCCATAGTATCTCTGCTACTCATGAATGCTCAGGACATATGTAGAACATACTTCAAAATGCATGATAGAATTTATAGCTCCAGTGTTTTTCTTTACCTAGCCAAAACTTAGATAATACTTACTATGTGTCAGGCATAATTCTAAGCACTTTTAACTGGTAACTCATTTTTATCCTCATTAGGACCTTGTAAGGTAGATAGTATCATTACCCACATCCTACAGATGAGAAAATTGAGTCACAGAGAGCAATTTGCTCAAGTATCACATATCAAGTATCAGCTCCTCTGAATTCAGAGGCCATTCGCTCTTCCCCGCCACTTTCTACTGACCAATAAACTTCACAACTTCCAGTCCTCATAACAAAATGTTAAAAATTAATTTCTCTTTGAGGCTATTTTCTTGAGACTCCTCTCTTAATATAAATCTCAAAAGTGCCAATCAATATTCTCTGCATTGTATAAAATACTTAACACAGAGTGTTAATACTCAGTCAGCATTTAACAAGTGTGATGATGATGCATAAAAATTTAGGCTTTAAAATGCTTTCCAGTCCCTTTCTCTGTTGAGCGAAAGCCAGGGTGACAGGGATCCCAGGTAAAACAAAGAAGGATCTAAAAATCTTAAAACTTGGAAGGAGCCATGTACTCTTGAGGCCCAGTGTACCCATTCTACAGACCAACATGCAGATAGACCACATGACTTGCCCATCATCACAGAGCCACTTAGCAGCAATGCTGGGACCAGAGCACAGGAAGAATGAATAGGGGCAGTTGAGCAAACAGTCCTGCTAGCAACTGTCTTCATTTCTCACAAGCTGGGACTTTTTTTGTTTTATCATATTCCCTATCTACAGAATCTGAAGTAAGGCTTGAGGAATCATACCAATCTCAGAAGTCAGAGTAGCGGGAGATCCAGAATCCAAGCCATTGAGTAGGGCTTGAAGAATTCAACTGTGCTGGAATCCAAAGCAAGATCAATAGCCAAAACTAGAGAGGCAGGTCAAATCAGGCCAAGAAGAAGATGCATTGAGGGGTGAGGCAAGACAGTTAGCTCAAGTCCAGGAAAACAAAAGGTCAGAAGTTAGGAAGCAGGAATTGGAATTGCAATAACCTGCCCATTTCAAAGCCCAGATACCTTTAAAAAAAAAAAAAAAAAAAAAAAAGGTCTCAGACTTGGAGGAGGATGCACTCTCATCCTAAAAGGTATATCTTTTTTGAACGGTAAGCATTAGATTTACCATGCAGATGATATAGCGTTTTCAGCAAGGTCAAAAACAGCAGAACCAAGTTTAATGTCCACTTAAAAAAAATAGATGAGATTATGGGTTACTACAACTCATCTAAGAGATCTGTGCACAGTAAGCTTCTTGGTATCTTAATTTATCTGCCAGTGAAGACTTGAGGACTGAGCCAATTCAGCTGGGAACTGAACCTGTGGTTCCAGGAAGTCTAGATATTGCAAACCTCATACTTAGTCCATTAAGATATCCCCTCCAAGAACATAATGTAGTTAAAGTAGACTTAGATATCTTTCGTACAGAGAGTGGATTTTATTTCCACTCTGGGAATTTCTGATCCATAGTAAGGAAAGATATAGATGAAACTCGTCTCCAGTAGTGCCTATGGAATAATGCATGTATGTCAACATACACTGTCACTTTTCTGATTTACGGTGAAGAAGAGAAAAAATATCTCGGGTGAAGAGTAGATTATGAATGCATTTGCTAAATGGGGGCTTTGTACATATCCTCTCTCTCTCATTCTTTCTAAAGACTCTTTCCTCTATCAATAAAATAGAACAAATTATAGTTACCCACAGAATCTGAAAAGGGACCACAGCTTCCACACATCTGTCAGGTGAGTCCGTTTACTTGGGGGACAGTTGGGGAACATCCTGTACCATTACAGGCTGTCAGCTACAGAGAATGTTTACTAATAAGCCTAGCCATTAAGTTGGGTCAGTGATGGATGGTGTGTGTTTCCCTGGCCTGGCCTGGCGTGTGCTGTGATACTGGCTGACCAGCAGCAGCTGGTGTACTAGCTGCCTTGTTAAGGGTCTCGCCAAGTGACATCAGCTATACATCACCCTGGCTGATATCTTTGATTATTTGGACAGCTCCTGGCCTGATGAATCGTTCGGATTGATCTGTCTTTTCTTGCACGTACTCGTCAGTGTTCTTTACCCATCTCCCTCAACTCTTCATTCTTAAGTTAAGGGTCCTTATTGCTGCTCTTTCAGACATACGCACCTTCTACCCTCTCCAACTTAAAGGACCTGCTCATTTCAGTATTCGTAGTGAGGCATTGGGATGAGGCTGAGGAAAGTAAGTGCATCCTAGTTAGAGTAGGCAGAAAGGGGAAACAGCAGCCATTCTCTGACAGCCAGAAAAACAAGGAGAAAGCCCTTTTTTCCATGGGCATCAAGGGCTCAGCAGCTTTCATTACTGAGGTCATGGACCTTCCACATATTCCATGTGGTACAAATTAAATTTGAATGCTGTGGGTAACGCGAACAATGACTTCTATTTATAAGATCCCTTTCTTCCAAGGAGTGCAAATCATTTCACACACAGTATCTCAAGCATCACCATATTTCTGCAAAAGAAGTTTTATCATCTTGATTTCACAGAGGGGAAAAAAATGAGCACAGAGGGACTATATACCCACATCTATTTGATAAATAAATGTGTGACAAAATCAATAATGGGGCCTAGAATCTCTGACTCCCTACTATGTTAAATCCTTTAATTCACTGATTTATAAAATGCTTATGAAGCACCTACTATGTGTGCCAAAAGCTGAGAAAACAGAAAACAGTGGGGCATCCACTAACTCAATCCCACTGAATTCTAAGTCAATATTAGTGGGGGAGGGGAGCATATGGATTAATACTATTTTACTTGAGAGAATTTACATGCAGGTGTTAGAGCTACAAATACAATTCTACTTTACCATGAATCAGCCAGAGGCCATTGTAAATTGCCCTTCCCTATGAAATTATAAATTCCTATGTGGTGAAGACATGTTCCCTGTAGTTTTTTCAAATCTGCTGAAATTGAATAGATTCTAATATGGCTATGGAAAAGCAGTAGTTCTTAAATGTGTTCCAGTACACTTGGTAAAACCTTATTAAATATGTATTTGATTCATTTTATATAAGCAATTTTACTAACATAAAGTATGTCCATATTACATGTATACAATATAAATTTTCAATCAGGAGCATACCTGTCTCCCTTCTCCCCCCAAAAAGGCCGTTGAACTAAGCAGGATCAGTATGGTGTCCAAAAATTACCTTTAATGTATTTGTTTCCTAGTTTCTTTTTTTTACACCTGTAGAAAATAGTAAAATAACCCTAGACAAGAAAAAATGTGTAAGAAAGTCTTTTTTAAATTTATTTATTTATTAATATTTTGTTTGTTTTGAGAGAGCGAATCTCAAGCAGGCTCCTTGCTCAGTGCAGAGCCCAACGCAGGGCTTGATCCCATGACCCTGAGATCATGTCCTGAGCCAAAATCAAGAGTCAGACATTCAACCAACTGAGCCATCCAGCAGACACTCTGGAAGAAAATCTTAATTTGATAACATCCCCTATCAATTAAGTAGGCAAAAATATGCCACATTGTTCCAGAAAGAATCTAAGGCAAAAAAAAAAACAAAAAACCTTTTTGTTAAAAATCATTATTCTGTTTGAAAAATGGAATAGCTCGGTCAATAGGAGAATAGTTGTAGAACAGCTATATTAAACATCATCTCCACTGAAAAACACTGGTTTCATCATGTAATTTCCTGGCTAAAAACTTCCAATGACTCTGCATCACTGAAAGAGAAACTAGATTATTGGAACTTCTTAATTTGATCTTTGAAGTCTTTCATAGCTCATTCTAAGCTCCTAGAAGAAATGCTGAGTTATTTCTCAGAATACACCCACACCTGCACACCCAAGAAAAGCTCTAGACTTTAGTCAAGTTCCTGTTGGGCAAGAATACTCCATACTCAGCATAGGGCTGTGGAGCCCTGCTCATGTTGTTTCTCTGTCTAGAAAGCTCATCCTTCTTCTCTCCGCGTGCTGTCTCTGAGAGTCCAATTCCCTTGTCTCTCAAATACCCTTTTGCGGTCTGCGGGTACTGCCTTTTCTAAACTTTAGAAAACGTTATGTTTGGGCCCCTAATCATATCCTTTCTTATGTCGTTAATTAAGAAGCTCAGAAATTCAGCTTGCCACATGATGGCCTGCTCCTAGAGACCTTCTGCCCTTCCTCTTGGTCCCGAACACAGTGCTTGTGCTCATAGAATATGCCAATAAAGTGTTGAGATAATGAGAATAACTCCAAGCAAACTGCTAACCAGGGGTCACTATGAACTCATAAAAACTGGTTGAATTGGCTTATTTTTTAATAATTGGTGATTTTTGAATATATGTGATAGTTCTTCTAGACTTGATTTGTGGAAATTTGCAGAAGTTTCTGTCCTGTGGCCTAGCTTATATAGACACGTAAGCACACAGGACATTAGTCCCATGCTCCCAGGTCCGGCAGCTCATGGACGTCTGTCGAAAGGACCTCGTGGTATACTGTGCGGGGTATAATTGCCGCAGAGAAGGTGGAAATGGAGCAATAACGAAGAAAGCGTCCAGAATGTAAGGGTTGGTCATATATTTCAGAGGACTGCAGTGTTGCTTGTAACTGAGCACCAGTGCCTGGGTTGTGTCAGAAAGCCACTCCAGAGAAGTTAGAAACCTCTATGGGCCTTGAGATTTCCACAGAATTATTTTTCTCTTACGTAGGTCTTTATGGAACATAAATCTCCTTCTGATTCTTCAGACCTTGGTTGCTGTAACTCAGTTTCCATTTACCAAGCAAGAATCAGCGGTTTTTAGAATGCCAATATCTCTAAAACCACACAGGGATTGAGCTAAAAAACCTGCTAGCACTTCAACACTGAAGAGCTTGATTTCGAACCATACACTTTTCAAGAGGACATTTTAGGAATCATTAAAAATACTTTCTATATCCATTTCCTATGTTAGCCAAGCCAAGTATACTTTCAGCTCAAAACAACAACCAAGGCAGATATGTTACATCTCTGGACCACTGTTTTGTTTTTTGTTTTGTTTTGTTTTGAACAGCCAAAAGAGTATAGGAGCATAGAGGAAGATCATCAAAGGGAAGAAAACTTCTAGAAAACTTAAAGTGACAACTAAGACTATTATTGTTTTGTGTTCACTTGAGAAATGCTTTTTTGTGTTCCCATTTGCTAAGGGGTTCCTCCAAACCCATCTTCCTTTACCCTAGCTTGGCTCCCTAATGGCCCTTTGGTGATTCCCTCTACTTAAAGCCCAGGGGTGCCTAAGGTGACTTCATTGCTGAGCCAATGGTAAGAGTTCCAAGTTACCGTTTAAATCGACATTTCTGGCACCATCAACGTTGCAGTTGGCTGGGTTTATGATAATAATCATTCTTTATATTTACATAACACATGTCATCACAGAATCAGTACAATTTATACATGTTCACCAGTTGGGTTTTCTCCCTCCTTTATCATCAGGAGGGGCCCACAACTGGGGTTTACAGAGAGAAACTTAGGAATGTCTCACTGTCAATAAATACGTTTAGGGATAAAGCTCTAAAACTTGCCGTGCTCTCTGTATTATTGACAGTGAGTCAGTGAAGCTAACTAATATTTTTGAACACTCACTCTGACCACCATTGTAATAAATTTTGTGAAGAGTAAGTAGGTTTTTAAACTTTGCCACCTTTCCTGTTGAACTAAAGAGCTGAAAGATCTTATGATCAGTCCACCTGCCAGATGGTTTTCCTCGCTTTTCTTCAAGATACACAGCAATTCTGATTCCATAATCGTTTAACGTTCTGGTCCAGAAGTTTCTCCTAATGTCCAGCTGAAATTATTTCTGTTTTAATTGAAGCCAGTTTCCTATTGCTGCACGCACATAGTAGCTGGTTAGCACCCTCCTTATAAAATTTCTGATATAATGCACTATACAATATGTCAAAGCCTAAACCAAATCACCACTTACCCTTAAGAGCTCCAGGCAAAGAAACACAAAAGTTTTTAACAATGCATATAGAATTTCTCTGGAATTTTTAAAATATAATTCTGTAGTAAATTTCACTCAAGGAGAAACTGCCTTAGTCATTCTTCCTTTGTTTCTTAGTATTTCAGAAGCTGACAAAAGCATTAATTAATAATAAAGTGCACTGATAATTTCTTTTAACTTTCTAGTTGCAGTATATCATACATACCGAAATATGCCCACATTGCAAATATAGAGCTCAATCGTTTTTTAAACAAAGTAAACACAGTCATGTAATCCCCACCCAGATCAAAATGGAGAACATTACCAGCACCCCCAAAAGCTTTTCCCTGTGCCCCTTCCCAATTACTATCTCTCCATAAGTAACTACCACCCTGACTTCTATCACCAGATTCCTTTTGCCTATGTTTGAATTTCAGATGAACTGAGTTACACGATATCTACTTTTGTGTGTCTGAATCCTTTCATTCAGCATTGTATTTGCGAGAACCATCCATATTTTTGCACGTAGCAGTAGTTCTTTCTTCTCATTACTGTACAGTATTTCATTTACTTTAGTGTTTTGTGGGTAGACATTTGGGTTGTTTCTACTTTGGAGGTAGAATGAGTGATGCTGTTGTGAACATTCTTATACCTGTCTTTTGATGAACATCATGTCAGTATTTTTGTTGGGTCCATACATGGAAGAAGAATTGCTGGATCAAGCATTTCAGCTTTAACAGAGTCTGCCAAACGGTGTTTCAAAGTGTTTATACCAGTTGATGCTCCTACTAACAGAGTGTGAAAATTCTATTTCCTCCCTATCCTCAGTGACCCTTAATATTGTCACTTTTTCTTAATTTTAGCAATTTTTGTGGATATGTAGTATGTTCACTTGGAATAAATCAGCTGCTTGGATTTAAAAAGAACGTCTTTCTTTCCCACTGCTGCTGTGCATTTGCCAAGGGGTCACAAGAACATCTGCACCGTGAAGAACAAAGTGGTAGCTCTAGCCCTTATTTGCATGACTTTGAACTGTTATCAGTGGCTGCTGGAGATTGTAGACAGAGCAGACTGGGAGACACCACATGTGACCATGATAACCTTTTCTTGTTCAGTAAGGACCCACTTAGGTCTCCGTGGGACTGCAGCCTACGGCCTGGAAAAGCAGGTCATGACTTCATGACTCTACAGTGATAATCTCATCAGTAATAATTCAAGAGGGAAAAAAACCAGAACTTAAATAAATGGGTTAAGCTACCAACCCACAAAGGCACACAAGTTAGGGTGAGGACAGCTGTACTTGTTTTTGTAACATGCATATGACTAATATGGTCTCATTTTTCATAATATATATTCAAATAGAGTTTCAAATTGGGTGCTGAAATCTAGAGGAGGGGAGAGTTAATTGTCTGGAAGTGTTTTGAAAATATTGACCAATAAACAGTCATATTGAAAACACGTAGACAGAACTGGTATAGTTGGATACATAAGGTTCGATACATAAAAGCCTCATAAAATTTCGTGAGTGAGAATTACTTTCCTTTTATCAGCAAAAAATTCAAGTTCAGGGACTGCTTTTTTTGCCAGTGAGACGTGAATAGTACAGCTATCTTTAATAATCAGATGTCAGATTCCACACACTTCCCACCTTGGTTTCATTTACCCTCCAAACAAGAGAGCAAGCTTCCATAAATGTAGAGATGCAAATGCTGTCCAAGTAACCTTGTTAATATTGAGGGGACTCTTATCTATTGGAAATCTGTGTGTTTTTAACCCCAAAATTGGAAACAAATAACCTATTACTAATAATCCTGAAAACTCAAACATTAAACATATCCTGTTAGATAGATATGAATAGGAAATTGGATTATTGTATTTTTTCAAAAGGTTAACTTTTTTCTTTCTCAATCTGCCTTCCTCCAAGTTCCCACCTAAAAAGTGTGTGTGTGTGTGTGTGTGTGTGTGTGTGTGTGAACATTCCTTTCTGCTTTATGTTCCAATTTCACATGGCTACCCGTAGGAGGGGTCTCTTAATCTGCAACCCTCCAAATATTGGATTATTATGGAAACAAGGTGCAGTATTTCAAGCATCATGCCACAATAAAAGTAACAGGATAATGATTTTCTTTCTCAGTTCAGATATCAGAGGCCCAAGTATTGATTGCCTGTTTCTTTTGCCTCCTGTCCTCTGATGAAACTACACTTTTGACACAGAGTCACCATAAAATGTGCCCTTTCCAGTATGAGATCTCTGTAAATGTCATTCACACAGTCATTGTTTTCTAATTCTCTGTGTTTTCATCAGAGTATCACAGACGCCTTTCACTGATAGAGAGAGAGCAGCCATATTTAAATGTAGAATTCCCTGGAACAAACAAGTTTCATTATTTTGCTAAGAACAAGTAACACAAGAAAAGTCAGACTACTTTTCATAGTGACTATGACATAACTCTGGTCAGGATCGCCTGCGCAATGACGACTTAGAGAAGGGGAGGTTTCAGGAAATGTTTGCGAGCATATTCATTTTAGGTTTGGCCACGAAAGAGAGGTTGTAAAATCAGCACGAATGTTAGTGTTTATGGATGAGAAGGGTTGGTTGGTGGCAGGAGCTGGAGCCAGACGGGAGACCCCGAGGTGACGGCCAGCTCCTCGCCCAGGTCTTCCTCCCGACAGTCTTGCTGCCTCAGCTCCAGGTCTCTGATCCTGGCTGCCCGCGAATGATTTGTGATTTTGTTTAAGGGTAGCTATTGGTGGTAGCCTCGCTTGAGGCCACCAAACTCATTTCATTTGTGCCCTGCACCAGATTTGATCCCAAAGGTGCAGGGCCTGTGTATTAACACAATGTGACACTTATTACCTTCCTCCCCTTCTGTGGAATCAGTTTATCTAAAAATATCTCAAACAAAAGACCTGCAAAAACAAGCCACACACAGAGCATTCACTAATGTCATGATAAATGTAATCAGTGCACCTATGGCTTTTCGAGACGCTCCCGTGCTGTGACCTTCCTTTTCACATAATGTAGCCTTTTTATTTATTTCCAATAGCTTTCCAATCAGTCAGGGCTGGCGTCCTTTTTCTAACCTCAGATCATGGTCTAATAATCAGTTTTGGTGCTTTTATTGGCCTCCAAGGTAGTTTGAGCTGTTAAAATCTTTCTTTAACAAGTTTCCCTTTGATAAGAGACGCGTCGGTAAGCTCCAAGTCTCTCTCCCCTTTGCCTAACCTTTTCTAGACAGACACAAAACCAGGGGTGACACAGAGCCTAACAATATCGTCTAACTGTGGCATGAACACTCACTTAGAGGTAGCATCACTAAAATTTCTAAAAATTCCTCGTCACATTAGGTCCAGAAGAGAAAGCATAGAGTCTGTGCCCATAACGGCACACTATTGCATTTTATGAAAAATTTAAAACTTAAATGAACTGGTATTATGATGATAGCATTCTTCCCACTGCTGTTTGGTTGACTTATCTGTAAGGGATGAAATGCAGGAAAGAGAATCATTTTTTTTAAGTTTATTTATTTATTATTGGGGGGGCAAGCATGAGCAGGGGCGGGTTAGAGAGAGGGAGAAACAGAATCTCAAGCAAGCTCTGCACTGTCAGCACAAAGTCTAATGAAGGACTCGAACTCACACACCATGAGATCATGACCTGAGCTGACTGAGATCAAGAGTCAGATGCTTAACCACTGAGCCACCTAAGCGCCCCAAGAGAGTTAATATTTTATTTGTTTTCTCCATTTTGTTTATATGTGTCTCAGGCTCTACCTCTCTAGCTCAGTTAATGACCCAGGGGGATGAAACCGTCCTGTTGTCACTATCTAGCACTGTTGCTGATCGTTTTGAGAGCACTTCTGCTGCAGGGCTGTCCAGAAACCTCTCTTTTGTTCGTATTTGCATCAGCCTGTCTGGGAGGCCACTGAGAGAGAAAGGCTTAATCTCTCTTTTTTTTTTTTTTTTCTTTTCCTCTGCTTGCTTTCTGTTGATTGTCCCTAAGAGAAAGGTAACTGATTTAGGGGGTCTGAAAATGGTTTGAGTAGACCATAAAGAAAAAAAATGAGATCAGCAGGAAGTCAGTACCACAGACCTTCTCAAACTTGGCAGAAACATTTAAGCTCTGAAGCATTTCAGAGAAAGAAATCAGCTGTGTGAAAAGAGGTAGGCTACCGGAGATAAATTGTGAGAAATACTGACTTTAGCCCCTACTCCCTCCTTTCCACTGTCACCATATGAAATGCTGAAAATGAAATTTCTTCTTACTGCGTTAGAGGAGTTTTCAATTCAAATTTATTAGAAAAGTTTTAAATCTGATACATGTATTATTTGCCAATCTGTCAACTAAAGTAAATGTATTTTAGAATATGTGTGACGGGGGGCCTGGGTAGCACAGTCAGTCAAGTGTCTGACTCTGGATTTCGGCTCAGGTCATGATCTCACAGTTCATGAGTTCGAGCCCCGGTTTCCAGGCTCCTCCAGTCTCTGACAGTTCATTTTACACCACTTTGCATTTATGAAAGACTGGTTTCCAGTAATGGAAAGAAATCTGAAGAGATTTTCACTTTTACAGAATGCTAGTCGTGTCTTTGCTCTACACCATCTCAGCTTTACCAAAGGTTTCATAAGGAACAGCAGCGAAAACCTGTAGTTCTTCAGACTTCTCAGAAATGTGCCAGATGTTATTTATAGTTTAAAAGCAAGGACGATAAGTGGTGACTTTACTGTTATCATACAATATATCAGCAGGACATTGTCAAGATAGAACCAAAGTTGTAAACTGCCTATTTAGGAGTTTTACCCATAACATTGTATTGCTCCTTATAACTCAGAGAAAATCAAGTTGCTGCTGGCACCATTTTCTTAAAAGTGCCAAAGACCGAACTGATTCCTTTTTGAGAAATGTCAAGAGTTATCCAGCCATGGAGAGGTTGACAGAATATAGACGGCCAAGGAAAACCCGTGCCTGCCATGTTGCTGAGGTCCCCGGTGCAGACCTCCTCTCCGTGGCAGGGATGTGAACCCAGCAGCTTACAATGAGGCCATTTCAGAGAAGAGGGCGTCCTGAGCCCACATGGCCGCCCTCCAGGCACAGGCCAGAGATAGAACCACAGAGCAGTATTCTGGGAGCCAACTGTGTAAGTGTGGAGAGACACCCCTCGGGGTGGGGGGCTGTGGTGAGGGCTGCGGAGGCTCTGGGCTCTCCCGGAAGGAGAGCCTGCCCTGTTGGGACTCACCTCGTGCCAGGTGGAAGGAAAGAAGGACACTCTGAGTCAGAATGAGGGAAGGCTTGTGAGGCTGGGGCCACCTCGGTCTAAACCCTGATCTCATACTGCTTCCCTGTGGAGGATTCTCAGAACTGCAGCTTCCCTCTGTGGGCCCCTGCCCGGCACACCCGCCCAGGGTGGTCTCTGGCCTGGGCTTGGGATCATCCGACAGCCATAAAAAAATTTTTTTTAATTAAAAGAAAATGATTTTGTTACAACGTCAGCAAAAAGAATGGAAAAGCCACAAGAAAATGGTCTTGTCCTGACTCTAGAAGTATATCTGGCTGCAGGCTGACCTGATGGGCTCACGTCCCCACTTTCTCCTTTTACCCAAAAAGCCTCTCTCTGCCCAGTGGTGTTCCTGCAGCTCTGCCCTACCAGACCTGTGTTCTGACTTGCATCCTTGGAACCTGCAAATACATTGGTAACATTGCCTACTCTTTCTCTGAACTTTTTTCACAAGAGCTAAATCACAATGCTCTGGCCACCAGGGAGGTTCCCTCATTCATCTTTTTATGTCTGCTATCACAACTTTCTGCTCAGTACCTCAGTACCCACCCAGAGGCATTTCGGTGGGAGACACGGGTATTAAAAAGGATACCCTTAGGGGCGCCTGGGAGGCTCAGTTGGTTAAGCATCTGATTCTTGGTTTCAGCTCAGGTCCTGACCTCAAAGGTTTGTGAGATTGAGCTCCGAGGTGGGTTCTATGCTGGCAGCACAGCACCTGCTTGGGATTCTCTCTCTCCTTTGCTCTCTGCCCTTCCCCCAGTCTCTCTCTTTCTCTATCTCTCAAAAATAAATAAATAAACTTGAATAAAAGGATCCTCAGGGTACCTGGGTGGTCAGTCAGTTAAGGGTCCGACTTTGGCTCAGGTCATGATCTCTACGTTCACAAGTTCAAGCCCTGTGTCAGGCTCTGTGTTGACAGCTCAGAGCCTGCTTCGGATTCTGTGTCTCCCTCTCTCTGCCCTTCCCCTGCTTTCGCTCTGTCTCGGTCTCTGTCTCTGTCTCTGTCTCTCTCTCTCTCTCTCAAAAATAAATAAAAACATTTAAAAATTTTTAATAAATAAAAATTTAAAAAGGATACTCTTACCTCCAGTGACCCTTCTTTCTAAGACTTTGGGACATTTAAACACCTTCTTAGGCCATCAATCTATAGCTAATTACTTCATTTCAATGTAAAAACAGCATTATAGGGACACTATAGTGGTATGGTTGCCCCGTTTCCCCATTTCTTTACATGTTAGGAGTGAGGGGAAAACTCAGAAGAAGAGATAGTTAGTAAAACAGTCTGAAGCTAATAGAAAGCCTAGAATGATCAAATTTTGATACTTTTTTGGAGGAGGTGAAGAAAAGGGCAATGAATCCTTTGGGCTGCTCGGTGGTATTTTCCAGGGAATATTTGAATCAGAAAGTAGAAAGGAAGTTGATGCTATAATTCACATTCCACAGAGAACCTGTGACCCTTTCTCTTCCTCTCCTCTCCACCCCTGTCGAAGGCTCCAGGGTGAAAAGCTGTAAGTTGAAGAGTCCGAGCTGTCAGCAGCGAGTAACATACGATGAGAAATGAAAATATTTGGATTAGCTATAATACCAAGCCAGTGATATTTACAAATTATTAAACTGCCATCCTCACATCAAACGCCTTTTCTTTTATGAAATGCTAAGCTGTACTTTCAGTCTGTTTCAAACTGTCAGGTCCATTATTTGATGTTCCTCTTTGTTTGTTTATCTTAATTAAGATGTTGAATCAATCATTTTTACTTTCTCTCCTCAAGAGCAGCAGCCGGCTCAGAGTCAGGACGAGGGCCAGCCACCCTTGAGCGCCGAGCAGGTGCTGAGTGTCGTTTGTTCACGGAGGGATAAAAAACACATTTGTTCTCCCGCTTGTGCGGACAGACTGACAGGTCTTTGATAAGAGCAGGGAGAAGTCTTGCTGTGGTGAGAAATGACATTTCTATC
Source organism: Suricata suricatta (assembly GCF_006229205.1). Lineage (NCBI taxonomy): Eukaryota > Metazoa > Chordata > Mammalia > Carnivora > Herpestidae > Suricata > Suricata suricatta. Next base: position 35,215,812 of record NC_043716.1, read on the forward strand.
TAGAACAGGTAAAAGCGGTGGCAAATCCTATTCCTGTTTTGGACATGATTTTCCTCCGCATCGTCATGACAACTCACCACCAGGTGGGGAACACTGAGGTGGAGTGGGGAACTGGAGACGGAATGTGGTGTCCCAGATCAAGCAGGAAGCAAGAAATGAAGGGCCCTGAACCTTAGCCTATGAATACGACAATTGTTCTTGCTTCTCCAGCTTTCTTTACCGATCCTGATGGGGCAGTTCAATCTCCATGCTTCTGCATCGTAATATCCTGGACCTCGGATGACTTATTGTTGGAGGGACCATTTCATTTCATTACTCTGTGTTCCTCTTTGTATAGATATACTTCTGGTCCATCAACTCTGTATAAGGGCCTTTGCCGACTTTTTCCAACAGTACCATTTAATTCTGCTGAGACACCCACTCTCTCCTACTAACTCCTCCTTTTGAAAAGCTTGCATTCTTTCAAAACAGCTACCCAGGGATAGAGAAGCAATCGACTCGTCATGGAACAGAATTTTACTCTGCACACCAGTCAGCCTATCTAGGGATGAAGCCTGTGACGTTGGTCTCGATGGCACCATGCCCTCTCTAACCGAGCTAAGTGGCCATACAGTTCAATCAGCTGGACAAATGAGAAACACAAAGAAAGGAAACAAGCCTATTGGATGGAAAACAAAGGAGTGCTTTACTTTGAAAAACATCCTAGTCAATGAAGCAATCCAAACACAGCCATAGAGCTAAACAGATTTCTTATCTCTCGGATAACATGCTTCTAGCCCAGCGTTGTCCTGGTGGCACTCTCAGATCAGTCACAACTGGAAGATACTGACATATCTGTGTGCACGTGGAGCCCTAGAGTCTGGAGAAAATACACCTTTTCACTGATCGGAATCTTTTTAAGCACATCCAAGGAGAATTTGTAGGTGAAATTAGCATTAGCGTTCCTCCTGGGTAGCACTGTGCATACTAGAAGCTAGTGAGGAAATCACCGTCTGGTACGCCATTCTGCTCCTGATAGATCACAGAAGTTGACTCCAGGGACTTAAACAAGAAGCACCACATTCCAGTCCTTCATTAGGCAAGAGGTGGACTTTTGAATCACAGAATTCCAAGAGGAAACATAAGCTTTCAAAAGACAAACCAGGCACTTCATTTATTTGAGACCTCTGTTATGACTCCTGGACCACAGATAACTACTTTCAACAAATTCTCACTCTTCATTAGTGGAAAACACTTCCTTCTAATCACCACGAATTACCCAACACCTGGAAGTATGCAGCCTCCTCTTACCACACTCATTTGCTCTCTTTCCGGTGGGATATTCTAGGTTCAGAAGGTGACCACCAGAACTTTTCTGGCTGTGTGCACAGTTCCCAGTGTGGCCGAGACTGTCCGTTTCTCCCCTTGTTTTGTATTTCTAGGCGGGCTCATGGCTGCGCAGAACAACTCCCCACCTTGGGGCGCCTGGGTGGCTCAGTCGGTTAAGCCTCCGACTTCGGCTCAGGTCAGATCTCACATTCATGGGTTCGAGCCCCGCGTCGGGCTCTGTGCTGGCAGTTAGCTCAGAGCCTGGAGCCTGCTTCTGGTTCTGTGTCTCCTTCTCTCTCTGCCCCTTCCCCTCTCAGGCTCTGTCTCTCTCTGTATCAAAAATAAATAAAACATTAAAAAAATTTAAAAAAAAAAAACTCCCCACCTCCATGCTTCCCTGGCTTCTAGACTTGACCATGTGACATGAGTTCTGGCCAGTGGAATGTAAAAGAGATGTGTCACACAAAAGCGTCCTTACCGGCATGGGGAGGGTGATTCTCTCTTCTTGCCTTTGTCCCTCCTTCCTGTTGGGCTGGAGCTGGAGCCAGCTTGCTAACGGTGGTGGAGACACCACCATCTCCAGGCTGCCTCCCTCCAGTCTTATTATACCTGAGAAAGAAATTATTTTCTATTTTGTTAAGGCCTTTATTATTGGGAGTTTTCTGTCACCCTGGCCCAAATAATACTAACCGATTCACTGGGCAAGGACTCCCTTGGGAGAATAACCAAGACAGGCTGAGTAGGGCAAGACTTAGGGATGTGACTTTAAAGAATGGGATGAGACCCTACAATCCAGCAGTTGCACTACTAGGTATTTATCCAAGGGACACAGGTGTGCTGTTTCCAAGGGGCACATGCACCCCAATGTCTATAGCAATGCTATTGACAATAGACAAAGTATGGAAAGAGCCCAAATGTCCATCAATGAATGAATGAATAAAGAAAACATGGTATATATACATACAATGGAGTATTACTCGGCAGTCAAAAAGAATGAAATCTTGCTATTTGCAACTACATGGATGGAACTAGAGGGTATTATGCTAAGCGAAATTAGTCAGAGAAAAACAAATATCATATGATTTCACTCATATGTGGAATTTAAGATACAAAACAGATGAACAGAAGGAAAAGGAAGCAAAAATAATATAAAAACAGGGAGGGGACAAAACATAAAAGACTCAAATATAGAGAACAACCCAAGAATTGCTGGAGAGGCTGTGAGGGCTGGGATGGGCTGAATGGGCAAGGGGCACTGAGGAGGACACTTGTTGGCATGAACACTGGGTGTTATATGTAGGGAATGAATCACTGGATTCGACTCCTGAAATCATTATTGCACCATATGCTAACTACCTTGGATGTAAATTAAAAAGAAATGAATGGGATGAGAAATGATATTTCAGTGTTGAAAAGACAAGTGGCTTCTTCAGCCATCTGAGAGGATGAAATAAACTGGGGTCACGTGAGCATAGATCCCGATACTTCCAACGTTTTTCAGAAGTCCTAACTTCTACAGATTAAGGTTGTTTCTTCAAATCTTGGTAATAATACTCCGAAGTACTTTGTCAAAGTCTTGTGGACAGGTTGTCTTGGTTCTTTCCCAGCTCATCTTTGGTTACTTTGTTCACCTCTCTTGCCTCTTACCACCTGTTCTGGAACTCGGTGGCCAGGTCCCCCAGCTGGGGGCCAGCCTCACCAAGGCACACCAGCAAGCGACTGGTTGGACAAGGGCCTAACACACAAATACCCTCTGAGGCTGTGCTTCAGATCATCCGCAGAGCCTTGTAAAAACGAACATTGCTCAGCCTTACTTCCAGATGATCTCGATTCAGCATATCTAGGGTGCAGCCCGGGTGTCTACATGTTTTGAAAGGTTGACGGGTGATTCTGATGAGCAGCTGCAGTTAAGAACCTCCGCTCCTAGGTGCTAATGACTGATAACAGCTCCATGCACTACGTCATGGATAAGTCACTGCTGGACATACTTCTATCGGTTATCTCTGCTCAGTGGCCTACTGCACAGTTACAGATGGCTGTGCCTTGTCCCGGAGAGCGCTGGAACTCGGCACCTCCTTCTTCCAGTGATCTGTGGTCCACCAGTTCCTTACCACGCAGTGGGTGAGAACGCCTCGCTTAATGTCCTGCTTCTCCCAGAGACATTCGTATTTCAGCAGGGAATCATGCTGTAATCTAAGGGAATGGATGCCGAACGATGCAATGTCAAGAATTAAGGAAGTCAGTTGAGAAGGTATTTTGGAAGAGGGACCTTTTTACAATTCCCTGAAACACATACTATTTAAGCAGCACCAGTCTGACTTGGTGCTACTTTAAAAAAAAATTTTTTTTTTTAATCGCTGGACCTGTTTCAGAAGATGAGGCTTCTGGGGAAAAGAAGAGCCTTATTTCTTCATTTTTCCTTGAATACTGTTTGGAACCCCCCTCGGCCCTCACACTTTCTCTTGCCCCCTTGAGAAGTAGTGCCATTCATGCCTAATTCAACCACAGTTAGATGGCAAGAGAACGTGTGTTAAAAGAGCACATTTCATGATTGTGAATATCCTTTCATATGATCTTGAAACATGGAGCAGAGGGTCATTTAGAGATTGGTTCTCTATTACAACACGGAGCTGGGCAGGCTAATCAATATTTTCATACATCTGGCCATCTTTTACAAACCTGGAGTCATGAAGATTCTACAGTGTCTTAGGTAATCCTTAATAATTCACGGGCTTCTCTTCTCAGCTGTTGAAATGGTTTCTTCTTACTTTTATCCTCTCATCCCAGATTCTGTAAATGTCTACCTCATAGAGCTATCAAAAAATCGAACCAGGGGCACCTGGGTGGCTCCTTGGTTAATTGTCTGACTCTTGATTTGGGCTCAGTCATGATCTTCCAGTTTGTGAGTTTGAGCCCTGCATCAGGATCCTCACTAACAGCATGGAGCCTGCCTGGGATTCCCTCTCTCTCTCTCTCTCTCCCTCCCCCTTTTTCTAAATAAATGACTAAACTTTTTAAAAAATTGAACTAGGGGTGCCTGGGTGGCTCAGTCAGTTAATCATCTGGCTTCAGCTCAGGTCATGATCTCATGGTTGTGGGTTCGAGCCCCAGCATCAGGCTCTGTGCTGACAGCTAGCTCAGAGCCTGGAGCCTGTCTTCAGATTCTGTATCTCCCTCTCTCTCTGACCCTCCCCTGCTTGTGCTGTCTCTCTCTGTCTCTCAAAAATAAATTAAAAACATTTTTACAATTTTTATTAATTGAACTAAATAAGAAGTGTGAAAAATGCTCCGAAAATTGTAAAGCTCTGTACAAATGTATATTCACATTTCTGTAATAGGGAATATATTCTTTGCGTAGCTGTGCTTCAGATCCTTGATGGAGAGAGGAAAGTGCTGAGCTAGAAATGGGACCCTGGTGTTCAGGCATTTAGTCCTCAATTCTAATTATTAGCACACTTCCTGTGCTAAATAAGATTAAAGGAAGAGCTTTGGCTTTTCCTCATTACAAAAATACATTGAATTGTCTGTGGTGATTTTTTTTTAACCATCACAAACTTATTATCCCGGAAATAAGGATTTGTAATGAAGGCATTCTCACACCTTGGTTGGTATGCACTGCTCTCCCAGAACAGACAGAGAGATCACAGAAATATAAACAGGACCAGTAGACTAAGTGCAACCTCCACTAATTGTTTATTTTCTTTCCAAAGTGCCAAGAAGTTGTTGGAGTTTCATACTTCATTTTCTATACAAATTGAGGTCCTGGGGGAGAGTATTCTTCATGTGAACAGCTCTCCCAGTTATAGGAGAAAACTGAGTAACAATAAAACCCTAAGGGACATCATTTAATATTTCCAGCATTTCACATGAGCTTCTGACACTCACGTCTTCAAGGGGAAAGCTGATTTATACCTTCAGTCCTTAGACAATGTAAAGGTGAGGTCAGGCATAGACATCCTTCATCCCTTTCCCCTGTACTCACAGGTCCCTTGGGCAAGGTGGAATCAAAGCATTGCAAATGCTAGAGGTCACAGGAGTGACACTGTAAGAGGTAAGAGAGCACAGCCTCCTTCCTTTATCAATGGGTCTGACGCCCATATATCTTCATATTGGCGTTGTTTCCACTTGAAAAATTACATGCACTTGGTTTTACTCTTCCTTCCCTTCCTATCCTTAAAACAGGATTTCCACCCCCAAGCTAAAGTGTAATTTATGTCAAGAATGATGATTATGTGTTTCTGATTATTTTTTAAAAAGGCGAAACCTTTTACATAAAGGCAGGACAACAAGTGTCTTGTTTTATAGCCTTGTACCTTTCCAACCCTATAAATTAAAATCACGTCTGCACTCTCTGTGTCTTTGCACTGATCTGATGTTGTCTTTCTAGGACATCCTGGGAAGTCTAGGCTCTCTGGCACAATGCCTTCCACATGGTAGTTTCCAAATAAATTTTTCCTGATTTGATTTTATCTGCAGGTACTTTATCCAATCCTGGTTGTGCCCAGCGATACAATACTTTTCTGTAAATTGCAGTGCAAGTTTGTAACCCCAAATTTCATCATGAGATTGCATGCCCTTTGTTACTTGTGAAGTAAAACAGATCTCCAGTGGAAAGAGGCACCTGTTTCTGTGAGTTCTCACAGAATTTAGACCTGTGGTACAAACGAAGTACAAGATTAGAGTGGCGAATGAGTCTTGGCATTGCATAAAGACTACAGGTTATTAAAATATTCTTCAAATTATAACCTACCAAACATAGCTTTGTGTTGTGTTTTTAATAATTGTTTCTCTTTATTATATACATGTCTTCTTTCTTTTCTGGATTCCTCTGGCATAGACCCTTCATATCAAGCTTAAAATTTTTGTGTGTTCAGCCACTAAGAATGTTTTTTTTAAATAAATGTTTTATTTATTTTTGATACATAGAGAGACAGAGCGTGAGAGGGGGAGGGGCAGAGAGAGAAGGAGACACAGAACTGGAAGCAGGCTCCAGGCTCTGAGCTAGCTGTCAGCACAGAGCCCGGCGCGGGGCTCGAACCCACAAACGTGAGATCTGACCTGAGCCGAAGCCGGAGGCTTAACCGACTGAGCCACCCAGGCGCCCCTAAGAATGTTTTTTAAAAATCAAATACTGTAGAACTGCAAGCAGTCAACCTTTCCCAGTCCTGGAGCACTGCTCTCCAGAGGCAAGCCCTTTCAATTCGTTCATCAATTCTGGTGTGTACTTCCACATTTCTAAGTAATACTATTATACAGCTATTTTTTTGATTTATCAATTTCAGATATTATGTATTGATTTCATATCGTGGCAGAGGAGGATTTAACACGCTTATCTCACCCCGACCCTCGCTTCCGCCTTCATCTTCCCAACATGATTATACCATCATTTTTAGTTAGGTTAGTTTTAGGGCTTAGATGATTTTAACTATGTAGATTTTATTTACTACCAACCCTTATAAACTTCTGTAATTACACTTTATTTCTTGTGGGGTTTTTTTCTCAAGCTGGCAAATGCCTCAGCTTTTTCACTTGATTAGTTTTCTAAGTCGCCATCCCTAAGTCTTCGCAAAGCGTTGTGGCAGAATTGTAGGATTCCTCTGACTACTGCCTTCCGTGTGGTCAAACGCAGCGACAGCCCATCAGTTCCATCTTGGAGCAGCTCGCCTGGAAACCTCAGCCCTCTTTCCCGCTCTTGGGTGGCTTCCTGGAGGTCCAAGGCTCCACTGTCACCCCGGGACTTTCCTCTGTTTCCTAGATCTCACGTCACTTTCTTTCTCCCTCACTTAGGGGGAGCACCTTCTCTGGTGGCAGACTTTCTCTAGGAGGGAGGATTTCTTGAGACTGTGCGTGTCTGGAAACATCTTTATTCTACTTTTACACTTGATTGACAGTTTGGGTGTAAGAATGTTAATGGAAGTTGGTTCGCCTTAGAATTTGGAAAGTTTTTGCTTCATTGACTTCCAGCTGCTAGTGTGGCTGTGGAGGAGTTCAATGCCATTCAGATTCTTCGTTCTTTGTGTAGGACCTATATTCCCCCTGATTCAGAAGATTTTACAAGCTTTTTATTATTTGTTGTGTCCTGAAATTTCACAGCTATTACCAAGGTATGAGTCTCTCTTCAATCATATTATGGGTACATGGAGGACCCTTTCCATCAGAAGACTCATAGTCTTCATTTTGAAAAATTTCACCATTTCTTTGATCACTCTTTGCCTTTATTTTCCATATTCTAATATTTTTAAGTTTATTTATTTATTTTTGTGAGAGAGAGTACAAGCATGAGCAGGAGAGGGGCAGAGAGAGAGGAAGAGAAAAAGAGAATTCCAAGCAGGCTCCACGCTCTCAGCTCAGAGTCTGATGCACAGCTTGAACCCATGATCCACAAGATCATGACCTGAGCCGAAATCAAGAGTTGGCCACTTAACCAACTGAGCCACCAGGTGCCCCTGTATGTTCTAATATTTTTATCTCTTCTGTTTTCTTTACCTTGATCATTTTGTCTAATTTCTTTTAAGATTTCCTCAATTATATCTTCCAACTCATCTAGTAATTTTGTTTTTTAATTTTTGCTGTCATATATTGAATTTCTGACCTTCCTTTCTTGCTCTCTCTTACTTTTTAAGCATCCTATCTCATGGATGCAATGTCTTCTCGTTCCTCTAGGAATATTAGTGATGGCTTGTTTCTTTGTTTGCTTTGGCTTTTCATTTTCCTTCCTGCAACCTAAAAGTTTCATTTTCCTTTCCGTGACCTAGCTGTTTCCCCTGACCTTTTAATTTGTTACGTATTTTGGTCTTTGTCTTGCATGTTGGAAGCTTTTCTGCAAAGTCTGGTGATCCTTAGACCCTGCTTATATTTACAAGTGAGGCGCCAAAATGCAGACTGAAACTTCTGTGTGCCAAAGTGGAACATATCAGCAGATGGGCTTCCCTGTAGAAAGCGTACAAGTCATAAGGGAGGACCCAGCCATTTTCGCTGAAGATCTCCCAAACATCAGGGGCGCCTGGGTGGCTCAGTCGGTTAAGCGTCCGCCTTCGGCTCAGGTCATGATCTCATGGTTCGTGGGTTCAAGGCCCGCATTGGACTCTGGCTGACAGCTAGCTCAGAGCCTGGAGTCTGTCTTTGGATTCTGTGTTTCCCTCTCTCTGACCCTCCCCTGCTCACGCTGTCTCTCTCTCAAAAATAAATAAAACATTTTAAAAAAAAGTTCTCCCAAACATCAGTAGATGTAGGCCTTTTCTCTGAAGCCATTCATTTTTCCAGGGAAAGATCCATGAATCTCCCAGTGGTGCCATTATACGCCACCACCAGGGCTCTTGGAACTGAGCAGTAAAAGGAAGCCAGGGACCTCGGTGTTCAGGACATGGACTATTACTTAATTCACCTGTTCTCAGGATGGCTTTTCACTCTGCACGGAACTGTGTGTCCAGCTGTGGGACTTCCCTGGTCTCATTTCCCCACAGTAATTACCCCCCTGTGCCAAGCTTACCTGACTATGGGGGCAAAAGAGTGATATGATGCTGGAGTCCGCAAACTCTATTTTTCTTCTCAACTCTACAACAAATTAGTCACATTGCCTTGGGTAATGCCACATAATGACATTGTTGGGTGAGTCACATAATGACATCATTGGGTGAGTCACATAATCTAGCTGCCAGGGCTTTAGTTTCCCCATCTGTAAAATGAGTGGCAAGGTCATTTGCTCTATCACCACTGGAGAGCCCTGTGACCTCCCCAGGCAAGAGTTCTTCTTTAGGGAACCTTACACAGATGCTAAAATAGGTGATGAAATAACATGTAAAAGAGTTCCCTTACGTATCACTACCTTCTTAAGTTATGCTACTTTCTAGCAGTTGGTTTTACTTACAGAAATCTGAGCTTTGGCAACATAGGACTCCTATGTTCCTCAGACTCTGCACCAGAGCCTCTCTAGTCCCTTCTCTCATACATTCTACACAGTCTGACCCATGGGAGGCCCAGCAAGTCCACTCGGTGGGCAAAGCTAAACCTCCCTGTGAGCCTCAGACAGAGAGATCATCCAGGCACCCACCTCTTCCCTAGAAACACCAAACATCAGATCCCCATCTGGGGCTGATGTCCTGAGCAGCTCCCAGGCTCCACCTGGCAGCACTGGTACTGTAGCCACGTTCAGCAGAGAGGGTTCCTAAAAACTATGAAATTTGGGCTGCAAAACCTAGAATTAAATCATTCTTCATCTTCAGGTGCCTGGGTGACTCAGTCAGTCTTTAAGCGTCCGACATCAGCTCAGGTCATGATCTCATGGTTCATGGAAAAAGCCGGTGTTGGGTTCTGTGCTGACAGCTCAGCCTGCTTCAAATCTATGTCTCCCTCTCTCTCTGCCCTTCCCCTGCTCACACGCTGTGTCGTGTGTCTCTCTCTCTCAAAAATAAATAAAACATTAAAAAAAATTAAAAACATTATTCATCTTGACTTTACACTATGACTATAACATGATTCATTATGTAAAATGTGTAGCAAAAAAAAAAAAAAGTACCGGATTTGGAGCTTAAAAAAAAAAACATAGGCAAAACCCCAGTTTGTGTCTTGACTCCTCATTCAAGCTTTTTTGAGGAAGTCACTTGCCTTCTCTGAGCCTTATTTTCAGCCCACAAAGGCTTGACTGATAAGGCCTTTCTATCTGTATCAGAATCAACGAGGTGCCATAAAGGAAACCATCTGACAAACACTAAATAAAGTTCTATCCAAATGTAAAGTATTACTGTTATCTATTTGTAAGTATTTGGTCCAGGAAGGCTGAATTTCATGCTGCCTCTCCTGTCTGTAACACACAGGCAATTCCACAATTAGAGTTGGCTTTCCAAAAAGACACTTTCATTCTTTTTTTCCTTGAAAACAAATGAATCCATAACCAATGTACCCTAGCCATCCATATGTGCAGCCTCTTTTGTTCATGAGCAACCTTAAGGTAATAAACTGGTATGCCCCTGTGACAGAGAAAAATGTCGGAAGGAAATGGGTTTCCATCTGAGGCTTCTTAGGTGCTAAACCAAACAATAACAAGGGAATAATTATTCAGCTAAATGCACCTGACGTGCATTGGCATCCAATATGCCACCCTCGTCGCTAGGCATTATTACTTATATACCTGCTTCTGCGAAGGACCGCTCAGAAGAGCTACTCTGCTTTTAACAGTCATACATTTTAGGGACTTTTAAATAAACTTATATAGCAACACCGAGCTGCATGTCTTCTAAACTTTGCTATTTCATCCGTCTGTACCAAGCACCGTGAAGCAAAATGGATGTGCCTTCAGCTTTCTACAGTCCTGGAAAATGAACCAGTCCACTTAACAATAAATGGTGGTTGGTTCAAACACACATGACTGGTCTAGTGAGAAAGAAAAGAAAGTTGAGCTTAATGAAGTCCAGTGTCTGTGTCCTGTGCATGGACAGGAAAGGACGAGTGTTTTATAACTGTTTATTGGAGTTAATGGTAATAAATTCCTCACTTGTGATGCATTAACTTTAATGTTTTCATTACTTGGTGATTTAGGTTTTCCCTTTTCACATTGTAAATCATGTTGTCCCAGTAGCAGAGCAGGTCGAGTGCTTGCCATAATGTTCATAATGCTCAGTGGGGAAAGGAATGTTCTCTTTCTCTCTCCAGCATGGTCTGACAAAAGACCCTTTGCGTCATCTCGACTTGCTACTTTCTAAATAAGCAATAAAGACAGACAGACATGCATCTGACAGCAGCCTAGCAGAATGTGACAGAGTCTAGTTTAGATCCAGGGAAAGACAGGTCTCCATAGTAACTTTCCAAATGTATTTGGTGCTGAAGGTTCTTTTCCCCCCGCCCCTCTGTTTGCTGAGTGTGAGCCCTTAGTTAATGAGCTGTGCAAATAGATATTGAGATTTAGTGTTTTTATTTTGCAATTACAGACTTGGTGATTTGGTTGGAAACTTTTGGGTCTAGAAACATCACCCTCATTTTCCCCTCTTTAATTTTTTTCCTTACAAAGTTCGACTTTCTTCAAACTTACTTGAGGTTTAGCAGCTGAAACAGAAGACTCAAGGAAGATTTTACATCTCAAATGTGTAACTTAAAAGAAAAGGAGGCAATTTTCGCCCTTGAGGTTCCTTGTCATAACCATCATTTTTGTCTCTGATTGGGTACTGCTGCACAGAGACACCCGGGGAGCTGGCCGGGAGTGAGGTCTGGCTGGGGAGTGACACTTTGTCCGGTAGATGATACATACCAGGTCAAAGCCACATTGCTAAGATCATTGCATCCCATCAAGTCCTTCCTGATGGGGTATGCGAGTTCTCATTAGATCACCCACCCTGAAATACCCCCAGAGAATCATGATAATTAGTTTCTGAGTCTTCTTTTTGATTTTCTGCTTTGTTTGCTTTAAAAGTTTTCTCGATGCAGCGCTCTGATGATATCTGAATGTGTTTTACCAGAGAGGCACGGAGAAGGCAAAATTATTATCATTTGACTTCTCCTTGAAATCTTTTGTTTTGGAGAGTAACTAAAATAGAGACTCCAGGATCCTGGTACACTAATCCCCACCCGGCTTTCACCAGCAGCGGTACGAAGTGCTCAGACACACATGGGATCTTAGCGTACAGGATGCAGAGCAAATCTAGACGTTCAAAGGGAAAAATACCATTTTCCCCCCTCAGGGAAATAAAAGAGTAAGACTGGGGAAATGCTACATGAAGAGGTCAGGTTCTCAGCCCCTCAAGGTCTGTAGCTGAAAAAGTGCCTTCGACAGCGATTTCTGAAAAGTAGTTGGTGATCCGTTTGTTAAGTTGTTGGCGTTTGTCCATCTGTGGCTTTCTCTGGATCCCAACCTTCGACGCTCTCCTAAAGCTGGATAGGGTCTGAGGTGAAGAGAAGTGGGGTCTTGGTGAGGCTGTGAAATGGGCTCAGAAACATCATTCTCTCCACTTGAGGTTCATGGCATTTTCCCCCTAATTTTCCCCCAAAATTCTCTTTGCCCTCCTTCCTATCATTCTTAGTCCTGTTGTTCATCCTGGCTTCTGCACTGCCCGTTTCCTCCTTGCTCTCTTGGGTAAAATCTCTTTCCTCCTTTTTAACTTCTTATTTCACATTACCACCCTTAAGATTAAAATTATAATATACAGCAGAACAAAAATTACCATTTGTGGCTTAGGCGAAAATGATTTATCTAACAAATATTCAACTCCTATATTGCCTGCTTAGACCGCAAGTCCCATTGGGCTAGAAGTGGTTGCAGTTCTGCATAACACACATTTATTGAGCACCTACTGTGTGTCCGAGGCCCCTGGGGATATGGGGGGAAATAATAAATAATGAATTGTACTGCCCTCTATGAAAGGGACCAGATTTCCCACCAGTACCAAACTCCTTAGTGTTTACTGTGGTGTATTTTAGGGAAGGATTCTTCTTTTTTTTTTTTTAATGTTTTTTTGTTTATTTTTGATACAGAGAGAGACAGAGCATGAGAGGGGGAGGGGCAGAGAGAGAAGGAGACATAGAACCAGAAGCAGGCTCCAGGCTCTGAGCTAGCTGTCAGCACAGAGCCTGACGCAGGGCTCGAACCCACGAACGTGAGATCTGACCTGAGCTGCAGCCGGAGACTTAACCGACTGAGCTACCCAGGCACCCCGGGAAGGATTCTTCTTAATTCCGCATAAATTCAACAGTTACTTAAGGCACAGGCGTACCCTGTGATGGCCTCAGCTCTTCCCATGTTCCAGTTGCCACTTAATCTGATTCTTACTCTCCTTACCTAGATACCTGTGCCCATTCCACTAGGTGCACGGGTGTGTCGGATTCTTCTTTGTTCCCTCCTCTCCACCCAGGTACTATGATGTTTGTTTACCTAATTTCTTCCATAGTGTCATGTCTCTACCTACAAATGCAAGATCTACTTTTACCCTCCTTCCCCTTTCTAGGCTATCCTTCCTACTGCCTTCTACCTAGACCCACAGCTATATTCCTTTTCCCAGCAGTAGCCCCTTCTCAAGTTCCTTGTTCATAGTAGCGTTACATAATAACTAAGTCAAGACTAGAGAGTACTGGGGGAAAGGTGTAGGGCCCCTGGGAGCCAAAACTGTGCTATAATAATGCCCTATAGTAAATTAGAACAGAGAAGGAGAAGGGGAGAAATGGAAAGATCCAGGGAAGATGTGATTGAATCTTAAAAGAGATGCCCTGGGGCGCCTGGGTGGCTCAGTCAGTTAAGCATCCAGCTTCGGCTCAGCTCAGGTCACGATCTCACAGTTCGTGGGTTTGAGCCCCGTGTCGGGCTCTGTGCTGAAAGCTAGCTCAGAGCCTGGAGCCTGCTTCGGATTCCGTATCTCTCTCTCTCTCTCTCTCTCTGACCCTCCTCTGCTCACACTGTCTCTCAAAAATAAATTTAAAAACCATAAAAAATTAAAAAAAAAAAGAGAGAGAGATGCCCTTGGGATGCCTGTGGCTCAGCAGGTTAAGCGGCTGACTCTTGATTTCAGCTCAGGTCATGAGTTAGAACCCCACATCAGTGTGGGGCCTGCTTGGGATCCTCTCGCTCACTCCCTCTCTCTTCCCCTCCCCTGCCTGCACACACGTGCACTTTCTCTCTCTCCCTTTTCTTTCTCTCTCTCTTTCTCAAAAAGTAAATAAATAAACTTAAAAAGGGAGAGGGGAGGCATGCCCTACTTGAAAAGAGAGAGAGAGGAATTCCCAAAGAGGAAAAATAGCTGAGCAAAGTTCTACAGTGCAAAGTTCATGGCATGTTCCAGAAGGCAGTTTGTTACTTACTGTTGCTAAAACATTGGGAGATATGGGAGTTGGAAGAAAATGAAACTGGAAAATAGATAAGACTAAATATTTTAAAGTTTTTTTGCTGCAGAGTTTGAGTTTCATCCTATAAGTAATGGGGAACCATTAAAGGCTCTAAGCAGGAATGTGACCTGACCACGTCTGTGTTTCAGAAAAATGATTTCTGGCCACAGTATGGTAGGCAGGTAGAAGGTAAACCAATTAAAAAAAAAAGAAAGAAAAGCTATTCCAAACCAAGGCAAGGCTCTTTTCTTTGTTTTTTTCTTTTTTCTCCATGTTCTTATCACAGCCCAGTAGAGTAGTAAATAAATAGATTTGGAAATGATATTCTGTCATTCATTTTATAAATATGCTTTCAAATGACACATATATAATGGTGACCTGCCTGAGGACAAGGAGGGAACACAGTGATCCTTCAAAGTTTGGTAAAAACTTTTGTAAAAAGGTGATTTGGCATTTTACATCCTCTCCAACTACTTATGGTCACAAGGCCAATTGAAGCATTGCTGCCGGATTTGTATCGGGATTGTCACTTTGGATGATTGCCAATTATTGTGGTTTGGCTGCTAAAGAGACTTCAGGTGGCTTGGATCTTTGTGGTTCTCTATGAAGGATGGACTCCTAGGATAAAAATAAAACTGAGGGTCCTGGGTTACAGATATGCATATTTAATAGAATCAGAAGACACCAGAGGCTTTCTGAGTTTAACCAATTTGTGTGGAGACCACATAACTTCTCAGCCTTTTTCCCACCATGACACATGTCCACCAACACTTAATATGTTCAGCGCACTTCCACAGAACACCCGTGACTTTGAAGAAACACGATTTTCTCAGGGAAAGAGAGACCACGGGGGAACTCTTGATTACCACAATTGTAATAGTGCATCTGATATATTTAGTACCATACACTGTAGCGTAAGATAAGCTATAAATTATTTTTCAATTGGCTTTTTCCCTTAAGAAAGCATATCAGAATGCAGATGAATGATATTATTAAGAAAAACGTTGAATCTATTCTTATTCTAAAAGTGAATTATTTTAAATCTCTGCCCTTTAGATTAACACCTTCAATTGATCAAAAACACCAGTGTGTCATGATCTGATGATTGAGACTCAGTGGATTATTATATTGAGTGGGTCGTTCTTTAAAGTGAAATATGTACACTTACAAGATGCTGCTGATCACTATTACCATTTATTTAGATGCTAGAAATAGTGTGTTGAAGTTAGCGTGCCTGGAGTTAGAAGGGCTTTTTTCTAATACTTTCACTTCTTACAAGTAAGATCCCACTGGAAGTGAAGACGTGAAAGAGGAGCAACCCCTAAGACCACAGGCCTCTCTGACAATTAGTGTGGTGCCTTTTTGTAGAAAGAAGGTTCTTCATTCTCCATGAATCGTCATAGCTTCTGTATGTTACCTTGTATGTCACCATGTAGCTTGACATTGTTGATGGAATGTTTTCTGAAAAGGAGCCAATTTGGGATATTTGGCTTAAAAATCTTATTACTGGGGCACCTGAGTGGCTCAGTCGGTTGAGCGTTCGACTTCAGCCCAGGTCATGATCTCGCGGTTCGGGAGTTTGAGCCCCAGGTCAGGCTCTGTCCCCCCTCTCTGCCCTTCCCCTACTTGCGCTCTTTCAAAAATAAACATATTTTTGATCTCCTTTCCTTTTAAAAGCCAAGAGCTCTTCCTTAAAGAGTAAAGAAATCACGTTCAAGATTCCTGAGGAGCCTTCAACTGGAACAGGGCTCCCTTCCCCTAGACACCACTCTTGCATCGAGAGACATCTCCCAAACTTGTTGACTAAGCACTGTTTGTGAGAGCCCCAGGCTGCTTCCTCTTGCATTTTCTTTACCTGTGTATTCTTCTGTTCCATCCTCCTATGTTCTTTTAGTTTGCTCTGCTGTGTACCTGTTGACTTCTCGAATTTTACACAGACCTGCCCTGGAAAGCAATTTCATAGATTAGTCAGCCAGTACATTAAAAAAGTAAATTAATATAGTACCTTAAAATATAAATTTTTTGGGTGGTGAGTTTGGTAAATTCTTTATAGATTCTGGGTTCCCTTTATCCAGTATGTTTTTGCAAATATCTTCCCCCATTCCGTCGGTTGCCTTTTAGTTTTGTTGATTGTTTCCTTTGCTGTGCAGAAGGTTTTTATCTTGATGAGATCTCAATATGGTTAAAGAAAATGTGGTTTACGTACACAAAAATAAGATCAAAATGGCTGAAGGACTTGAATGTGAGACAGGAAACCATCAAAACCCTCGAGGAGAAAGTAGGGAAAAACCTCCTAGACCTCCACCGCAGCAACCTTCTACTTGACACATCCTCCAAGGCAAGGGAAATTAAAGCAAAACTGAACCCTTGGGACTT
>NC_043716.1:35232396-35363132 GCF_006229205.1 Suricata suricatta
GAACCAGGGGGAACGGAGGAGGGAGAGAGAGTTGGGGAGAGAGAGGGATGCAGAACTTGAGAGACTATTGAAAGCTGAGAATGAACTGAGGGTTGGGGGGGAGGGGGGGGGAAGACAGGTGGTGGTGATGGTGGAGGGCACTTGAGGGGAAGAGCACTGGGTGTTGTATGGAAAACAATTTGACAATAAAATATTATGGGAAAAAAAAAGAAAATGTGGTTTATATATACAATGGAATACTACTTGGCAATGAGAAAGAATGAAATCTTGCCATTTGCAACCACATAGATGGAACTGGAGGGTGTTTATGCTAAATGAAATAAGTCATTCAGAGAAAGATAGATATCGTATGTTTTCACTCATATGTGGAATTTGAGAAACCTAACAGAAGACCATGGGGGGAGGGGGAAAAATAGTTTCAAACAGAGAGGGAGGCAAGCCATAAGAGACTCTTAAATACAGAGAACAAACTGAGGCTTGGTGGGGGGAAGGGTGCGGGAAAGAGGGGAAAATGGGTGATGGGCATTGAGAAGGGCACTTGTTGGGATGAGCACTGGGTGTCGTCTGTAAGTGATGAATCATGGGAATCTACTCCCGAAGCTAAGAGCACACTGTATACACTGTATGTTAGCTACCTTGACAGTAAATTATATTTTTTAAATATTTATAAAAATATAATAATAATTTTTTTGACATCAAGTATTATTCTACACTTGATCTTAGCCAAAAGGCCGAGAAGCGATTCAAGTATTATTCTAAAACCACACACTGTGACTGCTTCTTTTTTCCATACATAAATGGGGTCTCTTGTGGGAGAGTGAGGCTGGGAGATCCTGTCCTTCCTCAACCACTCTGAGTGCGTCTCCTCAACTCAAGCTCAGGGTGGTGGAAAGGGTCCGGGCTGTTCCAGCTGAGCAGCTTTCAGCAAGTTCAGTAATTTCCCTAACACTCAGTTTCCTGGTCTATAAAGTGGAGCTGATAATAATACATACCTCATAGGCTACTGTGATGCTCAGATGAGATATAAACATGCTTTATAAAATGCAGATTAAAGGTTTATTAGGTTTTTTCATTTTATTAAAACATACTCGTTTTCATTATTTTTTTAAGTTTTTATTTATTTTGAGAGAGAGTAAGCACAAGCGGAGGAAAATCAGAGAGAAAGAGACAGAATCCCAAGCAGGCTCTGCACTATCAGCACAGAGCCCAACATGGGGGCTCGAACTCACAAACTGTGAGACCATGACCTGAGCCAAGATCAAGAGTCAGATGCTTAACTGACTACCATCCCAGCGCCCCTAGTTTTAATTATTTTGTTAACTATTCTGTCATCAATTATCTGCTTTCTTTTCTTGGTATTACTTATTGGCCTAGAATCTCTCATGAATTTTCTTTATCTTCAGTATAACAAGATTTCTTTCACAGATTTTTACAGTCTGGTCTGTCACCTGGATTTTTTTTTTAAGACCTTAAAAAGTTGGAGGGCTGACAAGAGTCCATCAAGATCTCCTGAACGTTGTCTCCTGTGCTGGCTTGCTAACTGCAGATTGCGATCCCTTCTGTGCTCCAACATCCTTCAGTCTGTTTCCAGTTGCCCTAGTTTTGTTTTCTAGCTTCTTCAGCCACAGCTTGTTGAAGAGCTTGACCAAGTTACTTCGTGTTCCCTCCTCTTCCTTTCCTCTGCATCTGGGTTATTCCTCCATGAACTTAAAGCCCTCTGAGCAGTCACTGCATCTCTGAAATTTTCCGATACTAAGTCGATTATTATTCATGATTTAGAATTTTTCACCTTGTTTTGGTGTGAACCCTTTAATAAGTGAAGCAAAATGACAGGGAAGTGTGAGGAATAGGTGCCAACTCAGGCGGGTAGCGAATAGAACCACAGAAGTTAGAGAATTCTGTGAAGCTGTCCCAAAACACTAAGAGAGAAAGAGTCTTTGAAACCCAACTTCCCTGTTAGTATCATGCTCAGAATTTGAACACTGCATGCCGGACACCTCAAGCTGACTGTCATTGGCTTCTGAAAACTGAGAAAAAAAAGCAAAAAGTAACCCAGAAATGCAAGAAACTGAAGAAAAACTGTAATGAACTTATTTTACAAAGGCCACAGCAACCAAACACAAAGGAGATTTAGGACAAGTGACCACCAGACAAGAGAATACTACCGTCACCCACCCTCCCTGCAATACGCTCTTCCACTTTGTACATTTGAGGCATTGTGAAGTGTGTGTTTGTCACTTGTCTGCCAAAGCACATACACCAGCAATCTATTGCAGATGGAACATCACCATCCCCAGCCTCCAAATATTAGATTTTCTCCAACCTCAGCCACCCAATACCCTGGGGCCTTTATCACAGGTACTTTAATGGAGGAACCTGGTAAATTTCACCGGCCTGAAATTCACCCCTGGTAGCTATCAGTGTCTAAGCCAGAGTTTGGTCCCTTTTTCCAAACAAGTGGAAAGAACTTGAACTAAAAGGAAAAGGGAGGATGGGAGAAGTCCACAGTTTAAAGGAGGGGTGGCAGTTGAACAAATGATGTTTTTTAAAACTCATTGATTTGGGGCACCTGGATAGCTCAGTTGTTTGAGCATCCAATTTCAACTCAGGTCATGATCTCGTGGTTTATGAATTGGAGCCCCGCATCGGGCTCTGTGCTGACAGCTCAGAGCCTGGAGCCTGCTTCCAATTCTGTGTCTCCTTCTCTCTCTCTCTGCTCCTCGCCTGCTCACACTCTGTCTCTCACTCAAAAATAAACAAACATAAAAAAAATTTTTAATCATTGATTTTCATTTCAGGTTGGCTTAGCAAGAAACCAAGCCAGCTGCCTCTGAGGGAAGTTCACGGGCACCTGGCTGGTTCTGCAGGGAGGGGCTGTGGCCTTTTTGCAGTGAGATTGCTCAGCCTCTTGTACTGTTAGCCTTGTGCTGTGGTGTTGCCAAGTGATTTCTCCAATTCTCTTTTCTCAGTGGGCTAGAACACAGCTGATTAAATAGGCCGTGACTCACATAAGCTCCCGTGTCTTTTTTATTGACTGCTTTATGGAAATGTATCACACTCAAAGGGTCCCCATTGTTGTTGCTGTCCACAGCTGACTGAGGAGTCATGTTTAGCCCTGAGAGACAGAATCCTACTTCCTCGTGTTTTATTGCAGAGTTGAGTATGGGTGGGATACAAGGGTTTAAAGGAATCTGGATGAGGAGAGAAAGATGTCTGAGAATTTCTTTTATCTTCAACTGCCACGAAAGTTGGGTGGCCATCACTTCTAGGTAACACCTTTTCTGCTGATCTTATCTTTATGGCCCCACATCCTTCAGCTAAGTGAATCTTTTCTTTATATGGGCTATTCTGGGAGATTTAGTTAAGTGCAGTGGTAGAGAGAGATGAAGACACGAATGTAATTCTGTTTTGTGCTGATGCACTGTGATACACCCTTAGGTTTATCCAAGAAGGCTATTTCTTCCCAATAAATTTAAATCATTTCTATTTTTTCATTAAGATGGTGATATCTTTTTTTCAAGTAATGGACAAGAAGCCTCGATTGTTTTTAAAAATTGAATACTTACATATAGATGTTTTTGCCTTAAAATAGCAACTCGTGTAATTATTTGTGGCTTCTTCCTGTTTCTATTATCATCTTGCAAAGCATTTACATACTTTCTATTAGGCATTAAGTAGCTCTGCAGACCTGTTCATTTGCCACTCGATATGGATTCAGGCATATAAGGCTCCTTCAGCTTCGTCACCCTGGGACCATGGCCAATGTGGTGCATCCTCAAGATCACTGGTTCTTGATCAGTAGGACACTGAGCTGACACCGAACTAGGGGGCAGCTTGAATGCCACAATGGCTTCCCATCCTGGTTGCCTGGATTCATCTGATAGATCATGGGACTAATGAAATTGAGCTCAGTGTCAACTTACACTGAGAACAATTCTGTTATTAGACTCCCCACACAGTGCCTTGTACACAGAAGACCACCACTAGAATAGAGACTGATTTGATTTCCTAATTGTTTTCCATAGCCATTTCAAACTTCACCTCCATGTCATCCCATTTTTTCCACTGCCCATCGGGGAAACCAGGCCAGAGAGTTCATCAGTACAGATTCCCTCTAATAAGACAGCAATATAACACATCTTGCAAAAACCCAACACATAAAATACCGTATTTCTAGCTTATCTGAATCTGTTGGTGAATGACCGAGAGAGAAAAGTCAGCAACTCACTTCTTGCCCAATTTCAGCAAACTGAGTGTGACTCTTTTGGAGAGAAGGTGGTGATGGTAACTGACCCTCGTTTCCTAGAATTAGTGACTCAGGGTTCAAACGTCTCTGCAGCATTATGTCTTTGTTTTCTTGGTGGTGGCATTCTTGGGTTTCGGTTGGTGGGGAGAGAAAAGCCTCATGCTGATAATGTACTGAAAGTAAATGAAATTAAATAAGCGAAGCAGTGCTCATCACTACTTCCTTCCCCCCTGGGTAATTCAATTCAAGCTCTCTTTCTGATGGCAACTTGCAGGGACTGTCTCTGTCACCCCGCTGGGGCCTGGAGTCTTAACATCTAAATAAAAGTTTCACTCAAGCATTTTTTATGCTCCTGCCAGCAGGATCAGTGAGCTGGTGTGGGCACATTAATGTAATATTCATACTCACAGACTCTCCCCGCACACGAGGCAATGTCTTCCCATTTTCATAATTATAGATGTTCCATAAAATGGCATTTAGATTTGCATTAAAAAAGGAGGTTTGAATTCTAATAGAACGTTTAACATGTCTTTTATGATTCAGACTCTCCGCATCTCTAACTAGAAGCTGTGTCTCTAAGTTTAACAAGACCTTAAAACAAGAAAAAGAAAAGAAAAAAAAACTGCAAGAAGAAATAGAAACTCCAAACTTAGGGGATCCTGTGTTTCTCATCTCCTGTGTCTTTCATTTCATTTTTAGGCCTCTAGGAGCAACTTTTGGTAGTGCTGCTGGGAGGATGGGCTCTCCTGCCAACGGCCTCCTCAACCATATCGGGTTCTCAGCCCGGCCACTCTCCCCTCCATAGGATCAGTTTCTATTTTCTTGGAGAGCATTTCCAGAGAGGGACTAGAATGTTCAGAAGGGTGGGAGAAACGAAAGGGTCCTAGATAAATGAACTTCCCTCTGCTGCCGTTCATCTCACGGGTGCACCTGAGACCCATTGGGAGGATTTATAGCAGCCAGAGTTCACTAACCGTAGAGCACACAAATGAAAATAGTCCATGAGCAAGGAAGTTGACAATAAGGACAAATAGAAAGAATCAGGCACTTAGACACACTAAAAAAGAAAAATTCTTCAGATCTCTATATTTAAAAGTAGGTTCAAAACAGCTTAGAACCAAAAGATAATCTTAGTTGCATTTTAAATTGTCTTAAAATGTTATTTTTAGGAGCACCTGGGTGGCTCAGTCACTTGAATGTCCAACTCTTGATTTAGGCTCAGGTCATAATCCCAGGGACATGAGATTGAGCCCCATGTCAGGCTCCATGTTGAGTGTGGAGCCTGCTTGAGATTCTTACTGTCCCTCTGCCCCTCCCCCACTCACACACACACTTGTGCTCTCTTGCTCTCTCTCTCTCTAACATAAAAACATTTTTAAGTTATTTTTAAACAAGAAATATTTTAAACAAGAAGTAAATTGTCAGTTCATACCCACCACTGTGGATAAATGTTATTGTAAATTTCAAAAAAAAAAAAAACAGTTGTGTAATTGAAAAAAAATTTATTTCACCCAAAAGTCTTAAGAGATTGTATAAGTGACCAAGTTGATTCCTAAGTGGTTGTCCCTTCAGTTGGTTTGTATTTTGTTTTGCTTTCTAAATCTTTTAAGGGAAACCAAAGGAACTTTGATTTTGGAGACTAAAAAGAATAAACATTAGGATCCTACCAGCCCACTCTCTTTATTTCTCCTAATTAAGAAATATGGGGGCGCCTGGGTGGCTCAGTTGATTGAGCGTCCGACCTCGGCTCAGGTCATGATCTCACAGTTCATGGGTTCGAGCACCGCATCAGGCTCTATGCCAACAGCTCAGAGCCTGGAGCCTGCTTCAGATTCTGTCTCCCTGTCTCTCTCTGCCCCTCCCCCTCTCATGCTCTGTCTCTGTCTCAGAAATAAATAAACATTTAAAATTTTTTAAAAAAAGGAAATATGGACTTGGGGGCACTTGGCTGGCTCAGTCAGAAGAGCACACAACTCTTAATCTCGGGATCATGAGTTTGAGCCCCATGTTGGGTGTAGAGATTACCAAAAAAATAAATAAACTTAAAAGAAAAGAAATATGGACTTATATTTTTAAGCATTTTTTGTGTTCTTGTTTCATTTGATTTTTTAAGGAGTAAATTCCTTTTTTTTTTTGGTCCTTTACTCTTCCCTTCTGTAAAATAAGTATAAACCCTAGTGGTGAAAGATGAATGAGGATCTTGACTTCTCAATAAATTTGTACCTAACAAGGCTAATTGAAAGTCAAGGATGTTAGCAGCATACAATTAAAGGCTGATGTCCATTCCAGAATCTTCTCTTGGTAAAGGCTCCTACTATTCTTAAGCTCTTTCCCATACTTGAACAAATCCAGGATTTGGTGGTTATTGCCAGTTCAGCTTGCGCAGACCTTCTTTGTGTGAGCTTAATAAAATTTATGTTCACTAGGTGGCTTTCTGTTTCGTTGTTGTTGTTGTTGTTGTTTTAAGAGTGAGTGTGTGTTTATGGCTCTCACGGAGGTGGCTGCATTTATGGTGAACTCTGTCACTCATTAAAGCGTCTCTCTGCTGTAGCGATTCATTTGACTTTTGATGATCTCAATGTGGTTATCCAATTTGGAGCTTATCTCCGCTGCAGATTCCTAATTCTCTGGAGTCCTTTTCTTGCCAATCAGTACATATTTAGGGTACCTTCCCTTGCACAAACTAATGTGTGTTTAGATCATTATAAGTGATTTTAGCATTAGATATAATGAGGAAGAATGAAAATTTACTGGTTTTCCCAATCATATAAAAATTGTCTTATTTAGTGCTGTGCTGAAGCAATTGCCCTTCTGGACCCCCTTCATTAATGTAGATTATCTAAAGTTGCCTAAATAAATGAAAACTCTGCCAGGTTTCAACAAAGCATTTTGCTGTTGTTCCTTTTAGGAGTGGAAGACGTCACAAGAGGAGCTCAAGAGCTGGATAGCATCATCAAGCAAGGATACTTGGAGAAGAAAAGCAAAGGTACTGATTAGACCCACAGGTCTCAGAACATTCCAGGAAGGGAAGGGAAATGAGGGAAAAGAGGGATAATTTCTCTATGCCCAGTTCTGTGCTCAGGAGCTAGAAGGCCAAAGGGAAAGCAAGAGAGAAGTCTGGGGTTTTTGTGTAGTCCGATGCCTCCAAAATCCTCAGCAGATTGTGAGCTTCGTCAGGATAGGAACTGGTTCTGCTTTGCTCACCTGGTACACAACAGGTGCTTTATAACTCCTTGTTGAATGAATTAACGATGATATTCTTGTTCTCATCTCAGTGTGCTCCCACAGAGCAAAACTCTGTTGCCAAGAGTGTCATTTTATACCCTATGTGAAGCAGCCCAGTTTCAAGTTTCAAAAGAGCCCAACTCTTGACCTACCACTCACTGGATGAGAATAGATACCCCTATCCTAAGCCCGGGGTCCCAAGTTTAACACTCAAAAGGCAAATTGGAGAGAAAGCCTTTCCTGTTCCCATGGCCTGAGCATCAGTTTGGTTTGCTGAAAGGTACCACATAAAGCTATCATAGAGAATTTGAAAAGTACTGGATGAGATTAGAACCTGAAAGATATCAGGAAGAAAAATCACGAGACAGCTGTGAGAGGTCAGGAAAGGCACACCCGTGTAGAATTTGGACCTTTAACGGAGCGAGCCCTCTGGTCTCTGAGTCAATATGGGATAACCTTCGGGAGTGAAAGGGAGGGTTTTACAGTCCATTAACCTAGGAAATAAAACAGTAACACACTGGACTGTGTGTTGTTGGACTTTACGGACTCTTCAGTGGTTGTAGTTACCTGAATTTATGTCCCTTACTGCTGTTCCATTAGATCATAGCTTCTTTGGATCAGAATGGCAGAAGCGGTGGTGTGTTGTCAGCAGAGGCCTCTTCTACTACTATGCTAATGAGAAAAGTAAGTGTTCTTCATCCACACAGCAGCAGTTCACTCCTGGGTGCAAGCACTTCGTAAATTCTCAAGCACTAAGACCTGAAGATAGCAGTCCTTAACTAACACCCATAAAGGGACACGCCTGGGAAAGGACGAGGCTTGGGTAAGTCATACCTTGCCCGTCATCAAAAACACAGACGCCAATTTAGAAATTATTTCCCCTTCACAGACTAGGAGAGTATGGTCAGCATATCAAAAGGTTGTCTTTTATTATGACTAATAACCCAATATTATCAAGGTTGGACACTTTGGTATTCTTTTTTTTAAAAAAAAAAAAACTCAAACTGTTTACATACATTAATAATATAGTTAAAATACTGGAGGGAAAATTTCTGAGAAAGGTTTAAACAGGCTGCCAACAGCCCAGACACAGAACCCTTGGGTCCAAACTCTCTAAGAATATGGTCTCAACTTCATCCTACGGAATGCTGGGAAGTAGTCCAGTGGACATCCCTAGAGCCATGGAGTGTTGAGACCCAAATGGTGGCTGTGCCCAGGAGACACCCTCCAGCCAGATGGCGGGGGCAGTGAAGTGTTGACTCGGGCCAGAGGCAGCTTCTTAATGAGCCACCACTGAGTCAATCAAACACACCCCTCATATGCTCTCGCTAGAAGACCTCCCGTCCATGCTCGGCACTGTCGCTAAGTTCGCGAGAAGGAACAGAAGATCTAAGCGCAAACTGGAGGCAGCTACAGCTAAATACAAGCTAAAACTGATCACTGTCAGTGAACACAAACTTTCGAAGAGGGGATTCTCTCCTGGAAACCCACGCTTCCCCGGGAGTACTTCTACGAAACAAGAGAGACATACAGGAAGGCAAAGCATCAGTTCCTGTGGGGGCTTTCTTGGGCTCCGCCACCTCCTTTTCCTTCCAGCCATTCCCTGTTTCTCTTCTCTTCCTTCTCTCCTGGGATGAGGCATCTCCCAACGCCTAAATATCCAGTCTAAGGAATAATCAGATATCTATCCAATTGCCTTTGGACTCCCCATGCCTTTGGCCTCAAGGTGGCGGAAAGAACCGCACCTTTGCCAGGTGACCTGACATTGATTTGTGCTTGGGCGTCAAGGCCAATGGCTCACCCTGCCTTTCTGCCTGCCGCAGGTGATCGCCAACTTCCTCTTGGGCTCACCCTTTTATATTCTTCAGAGACTTTCCCATGTAGGGGTGAAGTGTGAAGCCTTACCTGGGGATCTCGGCAGCACAGCTCAAAACCTGAGTCACACACCCCCGGCGTCCTTCCAACGCCCCGCCCACCGGCTGAACCCGCAACGCAACCTGTTCCCTGAATTCCAGGCATACAAGCCCGCCTGGGGCTATTTTCTTATTTTAATCCTTCAAACTAATATAATATGTATGTCACTGTGAAACTGTTCCTCGTGCCCCTGGCGTTTCAATAAGTGGTGGGCATATCTGGATATAAAACCAGGTGTCAGGTTCGTTCATTCAGAATCCTCTATACTCAAGGTGAGAGAGCGGGAGAGGGAGAGACTTGGAGACTTTTATGGACCATTTTGCCGTCAGGGGGAAATAAAACCTGGTGACCAAAGCAACAACAAAACATTTTAGTGGCCAGTTAGAACAAGGAGAGATACTTCAACCAAAAAGATTCCGGTGTCAAAAAGCACTGTTGCATGGCTCCCTTCTCGCCAGTTACTTCTTATTGTGCCCAAGACATTTTCTTGGGACGTATACAGTGTTTGTGTATTTCCTTTAGCTCAACCAGGTAAGGAGAGAGTCTTTTTCTTTCCTTTTCCTAATATTGTCATCCCACTGCCACTTTATCACCATCAGCCTCAAAAAGCACGTATTCAGCAATTCATTCCACCTGATAACAGGACACAAATCATCGCCCAGACGCTGTGGTCCCAATCCTCTGTATGTTCTGCCTGAACTGCACAAGGAGGACACAAAATCACTGGGAACCACTGCGTCTTTTTCTCTTCCTAGTATTTTATTTTTTAAAAAGAGAGTGACAGCCAGAGAGGTCTCTCCTTTCCTTCACCTAGGGTCCTTTCCTTCCTGGTCACCCAATGCCACTTCCCAATTTGACCTCTGGGAAGGGGGACAAAATACTGAGCTTTAATTATTCTCCCCCTCACATGAGTTTCCACCAGACCAGCAGGAGGCGGAGGGCGGTCTGGCCCAAATGCTACATAGGGCAGAGGAGGGGATCCAGGAACTCATAATGCCCCCCGAGCTGCCGTCCCTTCCCCTCAGATGTGAGCTCTGCTGCCCTGGATAATAATAACGCTGCGGTTCTGTAACAGCCTTCAAGAGCCTCACGTTCACAGCCACACTCTCCCTGCTGTAATAATTCCTTCTTTCTGTTGTTATAGATCTCTTAACATTCTAATAAATTCTCCGTCTCCGTTGTCCTCTTTTGGCAAAATAACCTTTCACGTTGCATTTCCCCAGCTTGGCAGTGATCTCTGCCTCGCTGTCGCAGTAGCCCCTTCCTGAGCTTCCTTGATGACCTTTCCTTGACTATTGTGGCTCCTCGGGGACAGAACAGCTATTGCCATGCTTTTAGCTTACGTACCAGAGAGGACGCCTTCCCTTGGTCGCATCTTCTCTAGGGACACAGGGGGTCTTCTGTCTTGCAGGCAAGCAGCCCAAAGGGACCTTTCTCATTAAGGACTACAGTGTCCGGATGGCCCCGCACCTGCGAAAAGATTCCAAGAAGGAATCCTGCTTTGAACTGACCTCCCAGGACAGGCGCAGCTATGAGGTAGGATTCGCGGAGGAGACGGCTGGCCCTCCCTGGCGGTGTAGTTTTGTTCCGTGTTTGCGTGCGAGCTGGGAGTGCTGTGCTGGGTTCCATCCTTTCTTCGTGACCTGCTCATTTCTTACCAGGACCTTCTTTCTTGACATATCCTCACCTTTGCCATGGGGTGCCCTCCCTCCTGCTCCCTGTTGTCACTCTCATCCTAGATACTGCCTTTGGTTGGCTTCCACCTCCCACCCCTGCCCTTCCCGGTCTCACTCCATAGGTGAGAGTCTGGCAGCACACAATCCAGTTCCTCATTCGTCATCTCTAGCTTCACAGCTTTAATTCCCATTCTCTTTATTCATTCCCTGATTATCTTCCTTCCATGACATCCAGTAAAAGAAAAATCTGACTATAGAGTGAAAAATAAGTTACTTTCCCATATTCATCTCACTATCCAAGATCATCTTCCTGTGTGCAGATACACTGCATATCTCTGGAGGGATTTCTAAGATGCTGGTGACAATGATTAGTGAGTGGTCACAGTGATAAGTGGAGGGACTAGAAGACATGGGTTGGGGTGGGAAAGGCTGATTCTTTATATATTTTGATATGATATAGTAGGTAATATATAAGTAATGCATTTTTTAACTAAAGCAATAAAAAAATTGTGACTAAGAAATTGTCATGATTTTCACAAAAAGTATATTTTCACATGTGTGTATATGTGTACAAAGACCATTTCCTGCTTTTAGGAATTTTTATCTTATCACGATTTTACTAAAAGAATTCTTTAGCAAACTTACGAAAAAGAGAAAAGCCATGCTAAGGTTAATATCACTCACTTGAGTAAGGCTTTGACTCTTCAAATTACTGTCAGGACCTGTCCTTTTATGTTCTACAGTATCTTTTTTTTTGGGGGGAGTATTTTAAGGTATCTTTTTTTTTTTTAATGTTTTATTTATGTTTAATACAGAGAGAGACAGAGCATGAGGGGGGGAGGGGCAGAGAGAGAAGGAGACACAGAACTGGAAGCAGGCTCCAGGCTCTGAGCTAGCTGTCAGCACAGAGCCCGACGCGGGGCTCAAACCCACGAACGTGAGATCTGACCTGAGCCGAAGCCGGAGGCTTAACCGACTGAGCCACCCAGGCGCCCCTGTTCTACAGTATCTTAACCCTCATTTTGATAAAAACAACCTAGGTCTTCAATATGCAATCTCAAAAAAAATTTTTTATTGATTTTTTAATGTTTATTTTTGAGAGAAAGAGTGTGAGCAGGGGAGAGGCAGAGAGAGAAGGAGACACAGAATCCCAAGCAGGCTCCAGGCTTTGAGCTGTCAGCACAGAGCCCGGCGCGGGGCTCAAACTCACGAACCATGAGATCATGACCTGAGCCGAAGTCAGATGCTGAACTGACTGAGCCACCCAGGCGCCCCCCCCAAAATTTTTATTTTCACACTAAACTTTGTTAGAGAGGCCTTTATAGATATGTACGTAATAGACATATATACTTGGTATATTTCTAAGTTATTTTTATTATTCAGTATTGATGGTGCCTCCTCCAGATAAAAATTTATATGACAAGTCTAAATCAATTTCCTTAGACATTTTTTATGGAAATGAGTTTTTAAGAAATCAAGAATGACAGTGCCTATTAATAAGTATTAAGCAGGAATTCAGGTTTCTTACACAGCACATATCTTTGTCTTACCCTAATGGCCAGATAATAAAAATGTTTTTCAGCAACAGTCATTTCAAGTTGATTCATTTAAAATAAAAAATTACTAAGGCTTGCTGCTTGACTGGCTGGTTTTGTGAATCAGAATGTAGAGTTTGTTTACTTCTTCTTTTCTTTGGCCCATTGAATCCAAGTCATTACCATGGTCTGTGGATTCTTCCTCCACGATATCTTTTGGATCTTTGCCTTCTTATTCCCACAGCCATCACAATGGCCGTCCTCATCACCTCCCCCAGAGGGCTGGTTAAACAGCCTCCTAGCTGGTCTTCTGTCTCCCATTCCTCCCTATTCTAATCCCTCCTACCCACAACTATTGAAAGAATCTCCCGCTCGGTTGGCTAGAATTTACAGTGGTTTCCTGTTGCCTGCATTATAGGTTGAACCCCTAGTACTCGGAGCCCTCTCATCAACTCCTCCCTGACCCGCAACACTCCAGCCTCCCCTGTTACTGTCCTCCCGCCAAGCTGATCCGCCTTCCTTCCCTCAAACACAGTGGACTCATTCCTAATCCTCTGCACATGGTTCCCTCCACCAGGCAGTTTCTGTCAACTCTTTTAAAATCCAACCAAAACAGGGGTGCCTAGAGGGCACAGAGTGTCAGACTTCTGCGCAGGTCAGGATCTCCCAATTCATAAGTTTGAGCCCCGCATGAGGCTCTGCTGATGGCTCAGAGCCTGGAGCCTGCTTGGGATTCTGTTTCCTTCTCTGTCTGCCCCTCCCCCACTCATGCTCACATCTCTCTCTCTCTCTCTCTGTCTCTCTCTCTCTCTCTCTCAAAAATAAATAAACATTTAAAAATAAACATTCAAATCAATCAGTAAATAAAATCCAACCAAACCGTATTACAACAAGCTTCTCTGGTGAAATCTCAGCACCAGTAGTAAGTGCGCCTGTGCTCTCTCAGCCTCCAGCCATTACCGGATGCGCCTTCTTGGTAGTATTCCCATTCCAAGTGTGCGCATGGTCTCCATAACTGATGCATTGTTCTCTGAGGTCAGGAATTTGGGTTTGCTTTTTTTTTTCCTGGAAACTTTTCTCAAAATAATGTCTGACAAATGCATGGATAATCGAATGGATAATCGCACATGAACATGAACGTCCAGACTCAAACACTAGTCCACGTTGGGCATACAGAATTGCTGAAGGGAAATACTACTCTGAGTAAGATTTTGATCTTTTTTCTAAATATTAAGCAGAGAATCCTGAGCTTTCAGCTTGACTCTGCAACTTAACTCACAAGACTCTTCTCTTTGAACCTCCCTATAGGATTCATGGGAATTTTATGAATTCATGGAGGTGGTAAATTAATTCACTCATTTTTGTTTAGTTTACAGCTGCAAATCCGGCCGAAGCCAGAGACTGGGTGGATCAAATAAGTTTCTTGTTAAAGGGTAAGTATCATTACTCCAGAAACAATACTTAAGTGGATTTGCATAAATATAACCCACAGGCTACACTCTGTACTTTTTATCTGCTTGTTCTCCCTCCCACCAGCCTTCTTATAACAAAGTGGTACCACGTATGAAGGTAAAGAAACCATCAACGTGGAGATGACCTCTGTAATATCCGTAACCACTAGAAAAGGACATTCTGAAAACCAGCTCAGCTCAATTATGTGTCTCCTAACTCCTTATATTGTGGAAGGGAAATTTGTGATATCAAACATAAAGTTGCTCAGATACAATTTAGGTCCCAAATCTTCTTGTTTTAAACTTCGTAGGAAGTAGAAATCTATTATCATCACGGTGGCCTTCATGGCCATGAGACACTAGAAGCAAATTGTTCTTTCCCAAACTACAATAAACCGTCCTTGCTTTGGGATGGGAGGAGTCCTGCCTGAAGATGTTAAATGACCACTCTTAGAGTGCCCTCTGCTGGCCGACCTGCAGGCGCAGCAGGGGTGGTGGCCCAGGAGGGGCCTGGCAGGTGGAGGTAGCCGACTTGAGTCTGCCACTTGGCATCAGAGAGCCCACGGTATGCCATCACGGCAGGACCCTACCGCTGCAGAAAGGTAGAAACACCAACATGGACCAAGACCTAAGGAGAAGCGCATCAACCCAGAAACACCGAGACTTTTCGTCTCCGTTTTTTATTCTGCTGTAAGATTTTATTGTGGAGAAAAAGAAGGAAGCACCAAAGCTTTAATTACAAGAATTGCCTATTTTACTCGGTTTATGCCTTTGCTATCACAAAAACAAAGTATTGCATCTACCAAGAGCGTCACGTATAATAGACTGGAACTAGGCAAACATGAACATTGATGGCGAGACTGCAGGGTACACTCTCATCTAGGTGCCTTGGATTTATGCGTGTAATATACCCCTAAGTGTGTAAGCCTCAATAAAACTCAAAGCGGCTTTATTGAGCTGTACCCTGTGGTACTTTCAGAATCCCACATTGAAGAAATTATTCATTCCATTTTATTTTAAAACAAACAAAATAATAACATATGGTTTAAGCCACAAATGTGTCTTTGATCCCTTCCTCAAATGAGGTGGCACCAGAATTCAGATGAAAATTGCTGCAAAATCTTTATTAAATGCCTAATCAAGCCAAACAGCTTTATTGTGTTTTGAAATGAACACTGGATGTCTCTCCACCCTTTTCCTTCCCCAGAGTACCCTGTCGGCGCTCGCCCGTCCTGCGGAGGCCCCTCAGCAGGGTTTCAGAGAGCATTCTGTACTAGACGTCAGAGAACGAACCTTCCCAGTTCCCCAGTAAAATAGAAAACCAATCTCCCTCTCCTGCCCTGTGCTCCCCAGCGCTGTAATGGCTCAACATCCTCTGTGCGGTGACCCACTTTGAGGTCAGCCAGACGGTACATTGCAAAAGGGCATGGTAACCCCACAGCTCAGCCGTTCCATTCAGCCTTGCATTACTGTTACATTTTCCCAGATCTCGCTTTCTCCATTTCCACATTTTTCCGGGTGTTTTCTCTTTATAAACAAACTTGTCTGGCATTCTGCAGTGAGATCATGGAGGGGATGAACTTCTGACGGCTCAGCTACCCTGTGGAAGCCACCAGAGTCCCCGCAGCTCTGTGCCCCGGGCGAAGCACAGGCTATCACTCACCCTTCCAGTTTTCTACTTGGCGAACAGTGCGCAGCACGCTGGCGTTTCCTCTTCTGGCCTATTTTCTCCCCTTCGCTTCATGTGATCAGTCGCACACTCATACTTTTCAGAGCTGCTTCATCCTGATCAAGTTTTATTGCAAGGAAGGATTTATGTTGATGGTTTAAACCTGACATGGTGCTAGTCTGGCCTCTTCTGTAGATTTCCTGCCACCAAGGCCCACATTAGAAATAACAGCCCTTAACCTAGTGTTTCATTTTCTTTTGACATATTTCATTCTCATCCCTCCTCCTCCCTCTTTCCTTCCCTGCCTTATTCTTTTCCTTTTCTCCCCATCTTGATTCATTCTCATCTCTGCCCTGGCAGATCTGAGCTCCTTAACCATTCCATATGAAGAGGAGGAGGAGGAGGAGGAGGAGGAGGAGGAGGAAGAGATGTATGATGATATTGATGGCTTTGACTCGCCGAATTCTGGTCCTCAATGCAGACCCGTCACCTTGCCTGGGAGTGTGGGGCTAAAAGAGCCCACAAAGGAGAAAGAAGAAGATATCTATGAAGTCTTACCAGGTGAGAAGTGTTATCTTCTGATTCTCTTCCATTAGTTTCAGAAATTCTTGACCTGGTGGAAGAGTATAAGTTTAAAACCTCCAGAGGAAGCTGAATCTCTGGAGAAAAGAATACAGGGAACCTTCAGTGGGGCTTCCATGATTCGCAGCCCAGAAGCTCTCCCCAGCTCCGGGAGCAAGATGGAGTGATCAGGGAGTGTCTTTTCGTCTTTGCCGTGTGAAGTAACTTATTACCCATCTCTTATTACCCATCTCTGGACCTTGAGATGAGTCATTGAAACTCTCTAGTTTCAACTTCCTTTCTGTGTAAATGTGAGAGAACTATGAAGTCGTCTCAAAATGATGAAGGGGATATCAAAAGTCTGAAGGATCATAGGTCAGTGCTGACAAACCTCCATAACCCAAGACCCTGACCGAGCACAACCCAGTAGGACCTAGTTCAGACATACCACAAATCGTATCGCATCTCTTACACATGGACCTGTTTCCTCTGCCCACCACTGCAGCACGCCCAGGTACAGATTTCTTTTCTTCCTAAGACATGATAGCTGGCATCTCAAAACCCATACAGTCATCACTGCTTCCTCCGCCTAGCCCCTTCTTGTGGGAATGAAGCAGCTGGTGAACAGCGCGGAGCACAGTGGGGGTCAGACTGTGGAAAACTGAAGCCTGATTCTTTTAATTGTGAGGTAGTTAGACCACAGGAACGCTGAATCTTCAAGTCCATTCAGAAAGATCGCTCCTGTGGAAATTTGCCAGGAGTTCAGTGCTCTGCTGAGAAATTCAAGTTAAGCCTAAATTTATAGCAATTGAAACCTCAATCCCAGATGAACTTAGGAACTAAGGTGAATCTAACACTCGGGCCCCTGAAGACAGGGCCGGTTGCTAAAAAGCATGGTCAGTAAGCAACTTGCATTTCAAGGCTTTCTGAGAAGAGGATCCAACCCTGTCGGCACTCCATTCATCTCTTCCCTGGGGGTTGGGGGTGTGGGGGGGCCACGTCATTGCTTCCTGAGTCAAGGGGCAGGGCTGTGGCTGCAAGGCTCCTTCCTTCTGGGGACCTCACCCACCTCCCCACCCACCAAGGAGAGCCTGCTTCTCTTCCTTGCACTTCAGCCTCTGCCAGCCCCGACTTCTGCAGCCTTTTTGTTGTGTTTTATTATGCAAATGATATCTTGGTTGAGGTCGAGCCATTTCTTGTGTCTGAAGTTAAAAAAAAAATGATAATTTCCTCAGCAAGTCATCGTCGTTAATGAAGTTTTACAAAAACAGATACAACCAAAGGAAAATAAAATTTCACAGGTGATAAATTTTTCCAATTTCCCTGGCAGAATTCGATAGGATTGTTAAATTAAGAGTGAAGGTGTCTGTTAGAAAGCAACGAGCAGTGATGGGTAATTTTATAGAGTGGAAAATTGAATCAAATTGCTACATTAAAACACAGCTCCTCTGAGAATCTTCCCTTTCACAGGCTGCTCCATTGCAACAGCAGGGTGCAGAAATGGATCTAATTCACAACACTCCCTAAAAGGAGATGTACGCCCCAACTTGGCCAGAATCTTCTTAGGGAGCTCACATCCTACTCACTCCTGTCCAGGCTGGGGGAAATAGCTGGTGACACCCCGCTTTGGGTCCCAGCTGTGGAAGAGTGCTCTGGGAAAACCTCACTGAACCACTCAGCCTTCTGGGGAGCAAACAAGGGCCTTGTTTAGTTCGCAAAGCAGCCAGAGAGGAGGGGGCTGAAGCTCAGAGCAAAGGAGACGAAAGAGAAGGAGCCTCGGGAAACGAGATGAGTCTGAGACCATCGCCTTAGTCCAGACGATGGCTCGATGGATGGATCTCCCCTGCCTCCTTAACTCCTACCCGTGCCCATCACGGCACTGCCGAGGGTCCCAGGGCATTCCTCCAAAACCCATGCCAGTTCAGATGTTGGGGTGGACTCCAAGAGCGTGGAAACTGGTCTGCTTTCTCCAGGAGAGCCATAGCCTATGCTCACAACAACCATCCCTTGAAAACGATGAAGGCCACACTGCAGAGAGCCAGGATCTCTTTCTTCAGAGTAGGGAAACTGTAGCTAACTTGCTTTTATAAGTTTCCAAAGGATAGTGCTGTATTCAGCCAACGGGTTCTCTCATGAAAGCCTCTCTCCATTAGTCTTTAGAGACAGCATCAGAGGTGGGCTCTATTGGCACTGAGTGACGATATGAATATTTCAGCCCCAAGTCTCCATCACCCAGCCTCCCATCCACAGACTCAGCTTGCCGCCTCTGAAGTGTCTGTTCATTACACAAGTGCCACACTACCAGTCCCGGAGGAAGCGAAAGGGAAGTGAGGGCGCCGGACGTTGTCTACCCACTGCTGCCATCTCACAGGCTCTACCGAGCAGCGGCACGTGAGAGAGAGCAAGATACTGCAGGTAAAAGTGCTGGCTCTAAGTCAGAATGCACCTCCTCGGCCACCTGCTAGCTATGAGACCTTGAGCAAGCTATTAGCCCTCTCTGTGTGTGATTTTCCCACCTGTACAATGGGGCTAACAATAGTGCCCATCACAGAGGGATGCTGTGAGAAGCCTGGGAACTGTAGTGTGTAAAGCACTGAGAACCGAGCCCTGGCGTACAGTGAGTACTCAGTAAATACTGGCTATTCATAATTTGGTGGTGTTTCAATAGGAAGTGCTACCTCCTTGAAAACTTGAGGGATGGCTAGTTCCCCGCCCCCACCAACCAAACCTGAGACAGTCCAGTTGGACATTTTCAGCTATACATATGAAGCAGGTGAAATTGAAAATCCTGAGCAGATGGCGTGTGGACTGCACCTTCTGCTCAGGCCTGTTTTTACTGCAAGGACAGGTGCTGGGTGGAGGGACGGCCAGCGAGAACGCCGGACTGTGCTAACACCGCATGCCCGTCTGAAGTCAAATGACTCGGGCTCCTAACAGTCGTCTTGTTAGAACAGGTGAATGTACTTTGCAGAAGAGACTTAACGTTGGTTCTGCCCCTCCTTCCTCTTTGGGCTGGGGCCTACACAACCCTCCTTGTCTCTCTGGGAAGGCCACGGAAGTGACATCTCCCTCCCAGAATATAATTTCCATGGGCTTCCTAGTAGAGAGAAAAGTGCTTAACATACATACCAAGTCAATACAAAAATGTTTTTTCCTAGTCAAAATAATGTATGGGTCATCAAATTAAATGCGCGACATCACATTGATCATGGGGCAATTACCATTTGCTGCGTGGCTGGCACCGTCCTTCCCATGAGGGAAAACCAGAGCAGTCGAGGTTTTCGGCCAAGACCACAAAACTGTTAGTCCTGGGTTCTCTGGTTTCAGGGTTAGTGTCCAGTGGGATTCCTGAA
This sequence comes from Suricata suricatta, assembly GCF_006229205.1. Lineage (NCBI taxonomy): Eukaryota > Metazoa > Chordata > Mammalia > Carnivora > Herpestidae > Suricata > Suricata suricatta. The sequence goes on from NC_043716.1 coordinate 35,252,027, forward strand.
CATCCGTGTTGAACATATGGGGGCCCTTGATTTTTAAGATCTCATTTGCAGTAGATTAAACTGTAGGGACCCGCCTCAAAGAAATGCTTTTAAAGCAGTATGCGGGAGACAGGAGGCTTTTCTGAGCCCTCTCTCAACCCTCTCTGAAATTATTTTACAGGCTAGCACAGGCCCAGTTTTGTAATTCAATATTCCATAAAAGGACAACTTTTATCAGGCTTCACGTTGTCTGCAGCCTCAAAGCTGGAATCCAGCAAGGTGCCGGAGACCACTGTGCAGCTCTAACTGGGGCCTTTCAGCAGCTGCAGGGACAACAGAATCTGGCTCTGTCCTCCAGAGAGCCTTCAGGAGAGCAAACGGGAAGAGAGACACGGGGTTCTCCCTGGGAATTCTGTGTGCATTCCGATGCTGCCCACACGCCTCAGACGGTTATTACAGACCCAGAAACCAGATTGCTTTATAATAAAGCATGTAACTGGTGGTTTTTTTTAATTTGAGTTAAATGGCAACAAGCATTCTGTGAAATTCTTTTCCCCGCTGTACTGGATCTTTTTCCCCCAGACCCATGGGAAGAGGGAATGGTGATAGTGGGTCTAAGGAAAGAAAAGGAAAAAAAGAGAGAGAGACCAAAAACACAAAGTTTAGGGGCACCTGGGTAGTTCAGTTGATTGAGAATCTGGCTCTTAATTTTGGCTCAGGTCATGATCTCATGGTTTGTGGGATCAAGCTCTGTATCAGGCTCTGCACTGAAAGTGTGGAGCCTGCCTGGGATTCTCTCTCCCTCTCCCTCTCTCTCTCTCTCTCTTTCTCTCTCTCTCTCTCTCTCTCTCTCTCTCTTCCCCCTCCCCTGCTCACACATAAGCACTCTCTCTCACTGAAAATAAATTAATAAACATTAAAAATAAAAACCACTGGGTACCTGAGTGGCTCAGTCAGTTAAGCATCCAGCTTCAGCTCAGGTCATGATCTCACAGGTTCGTGAGTTCCAGCCCCGCATCTGGCTCTGTGCTGACAGCTCAGAGCCTGGAGCCTGCTTCAGGTGCTGTGTCTCCCTTGCTCTGCCCTCCTCCACTCACTCGCACACACATGTGCACTCTTTTTCTCTCTCAAAAATAAATAAGCATTAAAACAATTATTTTAATAAATAAATAAATAAACCATGAAGTTTATGAAGAAAGTGATTTTTTTAATTTCAAAGAAAAGCAACACTCCATCAAAGCGTCAATGCCATCATCAGGCCTGAGCTTCCTGGCCGGGTTCTCTCTAACTACTCCCATGCACACTGGGCCCTGGTCACAAAGGCTGTTTGACCAACACCAAAGCCAGAATTATGCTGGCTTTTGTTTTTGTTTTGGAATATCTTCCCTGACTTCACCCTATGAACCTCCTCCCCCACCCCGCCTACGCATTCTGCTCAAACATATCTCCTTACCGACGCCCTCCCAGACGCTCAGCTGGAACTGAGCTCCGTCTTAGCCTTTACCACGGTGATTTATATTCAGGTCTTTCTCCTCCAATTAGTAGGTGCTCAATTATTATTGGTGGAATTAAATTCAGCGCATTCCGAGTGTTACAGTTAGCGCAAATTGGATTTAATATCTTGTACATCAAGACCCATACCACAGAGATAGGATGCAAATATTTTCAAGTAACAGTTGAGGTTACCAACTATACAACAGAGGATTAAGTGTGTTATTAGCATCTTGCTCAGATTTTCCGCATTGTCTGAAGAGGTGCTATAACACCCACAGATTTATAGCATATCTGTGCGGGCCTTGGAGTGGTTTCTATTTCCACTTTCCTGCACGTTCTCTGTATACCCCAAGTCTATCTGCATTTCTCTTGCATCTGTCACCAGAGCACCTTGACATCTGGTTGCACATTGATACACTTGGCATTTTTTAAGCTTCTGTCACCTTGCTCTGTTTGGGGGAAGTGGTTTCCCTCTTTCTGATCTAGTTGTTTTTTCTTTAATGTTATTCTCAGTTTAGCCGATGTCACAGCAGCACTTCAGAAAGGAGCCAGGTGTCACGGGAAGCCAGCCCCTCTCTGGGCCTCCGCGGTGGAGTCAGTGTCCTGCTCTTTTCAGCCTCTCATTAGTGTCCCTGACATTGTGCCAAGACTGTTGATTGAAATCAACTCTCTGGATACGGATGCTCATTTGTGATGCCCCATGGTTCTCTTACATGTTCACACAGCTAACAGAATCTTCCTCAACTGTTTTCCCAGTTGAGATGAGATATTTGGGAATCAAGTAGAGCATTTAACGTAATAAGTGGACAGTAATCTTCAGAGGTTAATTTGTTTAAAACCTGTGTAAGGTTGGGGTCCCATATGCCCTGTTAGGAGCAAGGACCATTATAATCTATTACTGTTTAAAGTTGAGCTAGCACATAAATTTTAATTCTCTCTTAAATGAAGATGTATTCCAGTAGATGTAATGCTAAAGTGCCTAATAATATTCTCATAAAGAAGTTCAACAAGCTCTTTAGCCTAAAGAAATTTTTTTTCAAATTAATCTCTTTAAAATGAAAGGTTCATTTTATAGATGGAAAAAAGAATGAGAAATCTAGCCATTTAACCCACCCTCTTTTGTGAGCAAAGACACATTTCTTTCTGTTGCCATGTAATCAGCTTTCTCAACGTTGGAGTTTGAAGGATACCAGTTGGATTTCATTGAAGGACCTGAGATCCAGTGTGTGCCTCTCTGTGTGTACTGTGCCCCCCTCACCCCTGCAGCTGGGAAGGGGCTGAGAGGTACGGCCTTTCCCAACCAGCTGTAGAGAGAGCTTCTGCCTCCACTACGTGCTGGTACCTACATACTCACACCTCCAAGGCACAGCACCCAGCCTCTCACGTCAGTAGCTGGCCTTCTTGACTTGAGCCCAGTCCCAGCCACCCGGGAAGGTCAACGTTAGATAGAACAGATGTGGGGATTAGAGCTTCCCCATTCCCATCCATCACGGAAGAGCTCAGTAATGGTGGTGAATGATCTGTGAGATCTATGGCCAGCGTCTGCTTTCTTTCTAGGTGACTCCACAGGCGCAATGGAAATCAGAGTATCTGGTCTGGAATTGAACTGCATGGAACAGATTTTTATTTTTCCCATTTTTGTATCATGACTAGATTAAGTGCTGTTGCCTGAAAGAATAAAGGAATCAAGTTTAGTTTTCATTTTTATCATTGCAAATACATTTACATTCTCCTATTTTACAAATGCAAAGAGCAGGCAAGCCACTTTCAATAATTTATTTTAAAATCAATGCTAATGAGGTTCTGTCTCGTCAGTGGCCGAGTTTTACAATAAAGTCTGATTTATTTAGAAAAGATCTTTGGTGTAGCTTCCCATCTAATGGTGGTGGGAAGGAGGTGGAGTCACAGGCATGGTGACCCTCCAACTTCGAATCCAATTTGTAATTCACAGTGGAGATCTGACCCAATTTACATTGATTAGAATTGGGAGGAAGAGACATCAGTGCACAGACAGCAGAGGTAGAATAAACCCTCCCTGCAAAAGTGCCTAAGCACAGCAAGTTACTGGTCTTTGTGATTGAGTTGTTTGGCTATCAGCAGAAGAGACGCTCCCCTCCAAATCACTGGGTATCTCTAAAATGGACGCCGCACCAACTCTTCTTCTAATGTTTTCAATCCTGTGAAATTGGTCCCATGTCATAAAGGAAAAGCATCACAGCAGAGGAAGGAAGGAAGTGGGCAAGTGATGGGAAGACAGTGTGCAAAGAATGATGTTTAACGTAATTTATCTCAGCATGGTCTATTTCCGATATCTGATTTCACTCCTCCATTATCTCACATCTATGTCCTTCCTGGTGGAGTGGGGGAGGGGCAGGGAGCACTACAGGTGGGAAGTAGGAAATTCTCTGCTGTGAGGCCATACGTGAAGGTAAGAAGAGCTGAGTTCTTTTCCCACAGAAGTTTGTAAGGCAAATATATATATTATATATGATACTTTTTAATCTTGGTGACGTATGACTCATTTCTCCAGAATACCAATCCCTTAATTTTTATTTTTGCACAGAAACTGTATTATTTTGTATGTGAAATCAATTACTTCTTTAATGTTTTATAGTGTTCTCATATACTTTTGTGCTGTTGCTTCTTACTTATGAGTGTGGAGTTTACTTCCCGCACTCTGACATACCAGAATTCAAATTGCGCTATAAAACTTATATTTAAAAAAAAAAAGGAACTGTCCCTAAGCCATCTCCTCAAAAATTTCATTTAGTGGCATAACTTTGGGGAAACCAGTCAGAATGGGGCTTATTATGCCCCATTCAGTGTGTGTGTGTGTGTGTATGAGAGAGAGTGAGAGAGTTGAGGTGATGAAAAGGAGAAGAGCCACTGTATTTTTGCTCATTTTACTCCCCGTATAAAATGGCTTAATATGATTCTGATGCTCAGGCCTTCTTTATAAAGGCCCAATTCCCATGTTATCAGACAGTATGAGATGAAACAGGTTAATGAGGGTAAGAAACAGGCCAATCCCGTCGTGCCTTTGACCATATAAACACTTGATCGGAGTTAGACAATAGCACTGACTTAGAACCCATTGTGTACCTGCAGCAATTAATTAAAAGACCATTCCAACTGCCCTCAGGAGCTTACAGTCTAATGAACAAGGCAGGCTGAATAACAACAGTAAAAAGATAACTACAAGCCCCAAGTAGTAGGAACATAAAATTACTTACATGACCAGCTTCTGCTACAGCTGAACAAAACTTGATACATTAAGGACTAATTAATCATGGAGGGTTTAAACACATGCTTAGCTACACACACATACACACACACACACACACACTATAACTCTGGATGCTTACACTTACAAAGAGACAATACATTTAGAAGAGACTTCTAGAAGGAGAGGAGAAATAGAGCTTGAGGGAAAGGATCAGGATTTTAGTGACAGAGCTCGTGAGTGCCTAACTAATCCAGTGGTTTGGAAGCTCCACAGGACAGAGGCCCTGCCAGTCTTACCCCCGCTCTGTCTCTAGTTCCTGCTGCAGCACTGGGTGTATACTAAGCCTTAAAAAATGGTTACGAATCAATGAATGAGGAGGGAAGGAGAGGGCCAATTTCAAGATAAAGGATAACTATTTTAAAAAAATAACAAAGAACAATGATTGTCTTAAAAAGAACACATTGGAGCTCTGACAAAGAAGCCCCCCATCTTAAGACTATTAACCACTGATTGCTAATGCTGCTCATGTTTCCCCCTCAGATGAAGAGCGTGATCTGGAAGAGGATGAGAATGGGGCTCCACGTAAAGGAGGTATGAGAGTCTGGCAGATGTGCAGGCGCCGGGTAGGATGCTCGGGCTTCGCTAATTAAGAGGCTACTGGTGTGTCGGCCTCAAAAGCCGCCCCCCGTAAGATGACTGGATAGGGAAATAGCAACCTTAAAGCAGCCACCCCCTCACCTTAATTAATGTTCCCAGAACAGCGAAGATTTATCCTACAGAGGGTAGACAACCAAAGCAGATATTTATTTTTTCCTATCAGTATTTCCTAAATCAGTACAGTGAAAATGGAATCGCCTCATCTCTAAGAGATCAGAGGACTGAGAAGGGAAAGAATGGAAATGTCTCCTCTCCGAGAGGCCCAGAGATTGCGAGTTCAGAGGGGAATGGAAATGTGTCAGATCTGAAAAGTGAACATGGGGTGAGGGATAGAATTGCTTGGTGGAGCTGTCTTCTGACGGCCTGGTTTGATTCCAGGCACATTTGGAAATGAATATGTAACAGGTTTGTTGAATACAAAATCACATCTATTCATCCCAGACTGTTAACCATGCTGGAGGCTGTTAGTGAGCCCATCTTTTTTTTAAGGTCAGATGCCCCTCTAAGTGGACCAAGGACCTATTCCATCGTTGTCAGTAAAGTAATGTGAATCGAAAGAGCCACCTCAAGGACCTTCATCCCATCAGCAGAGCCTAAATTGTGGCTGATTTAGATACTAGCTGATTTTTTTTTCCTTAGAGATTCTATGAAAGTCTTAAGCCTCGTTCTTTCCATCTTTCCCTCCCTGGTCCCTCTGCATTTCCCTCTTCCTTTCCCCATTCTCCTCTCTCTTCCTTTCTTGTGCCTTTTGTTCTCTTCATTACCCACTCAGCAAGGCCCCTTTCTCCTAAGGTTCATGTTCTATGGGAAGTGAATATGTAACAGGCTTAGTGAAGGACCTAACTTCATGTAAGTGTCCAACTTCTCCCAGGGAGAGAAAAGACAGTGAAAAGACGGCATCAGAAATCATGTGCCAAAGCAGGAGAGAAAGAAAGAACCAGGGCAAGGATGGCACAAGGTTAGTGTGGCTCTCAGTAAGCACTTCATAACACTTAACACAGATCATGAAGTCCGTTCTGAAACCTGTCGTCTGCTGTTTCCTACTTGCTGTGCAGAGTTCCAGCAGAAAATCTGTTTTCTGACCAAGCTATGTCCCATGTCGTTTCTCAACCAACTCCCATCATCGGTGCAGGAAAAACACCTAACGTGGACAGCTGGGGGGGACCAGCTGTAAGCTTCCTGTGCCCATTCTGGCAGCAGCAGTTTCTAGCAAAAGTCAAAATTCTGTTTCAGGGGGCACCTGGAAGGTTAAGGGGGTTAAGTTTCTGACTCTTGATTTTGGCTCGGGTCATGATCTTGGGGTCGAGCCCTGCATCAGGCTCTGCTCTGATAGCATGGAGTCTACTTGGAATTCTCTTTCTCTCCCTCTCTTTGCCCCTTTCCTGCTGTCTCCTCTCTCTCTCTCTCTCCCTCCCTCTCTCTCTCTGTGTCTCTCTCTCTCTCAGAAATAAATAAATAAACATTTAAAATTCAGTTTCAGACTCCTCCATCATCCCATTTTTCACCTTTCGTTCTGAGGCTCTGTCTTGGGTGGGGGCGATGGTGAGGAGGGTTTATTTCTTAGCTGTTCCAACAGCTCTAATTCAACTAGGTTGAAAAAAGAAAAAAGAAAAAAAAAAGCCTTTTGTTCCTCATGCTTCCTGCCCCCAGAATAGGTGTTGTTAAAGTGTAGTGAGCTCTAAATATGCTTCTGTGGTTTATGTTCATACTTCCCACCAGTTATAATGATTGGTGACTTAGTGATTAAAAACCAGAGGAAGACTTTTTGCTCTCTCTGCAGAATCTGAGGCAGGAATTTTTATTATTTGTGTTTACTTATTTATTTATTGAATTTATACAGTGCCTCTTCTCCAAAGGAGCTATAGAAATGGCAACAAATACGGAGCATCCAAATGCCATCTCTTAGCTTTATAACAATAAAGGGAAGGGTAGGCAGTCCCATGAAGGCATGTTAAAGAGAATCCTAGGACAGTGCACTCTCTCTGTCATAGACAAGCTACACAGGTTTGCTTCACTTAGTTTTTCTCAGGCGTCACATGTCTTTGGGGGAGGGGGGATGACTTTTCTCCTAAAAGATACTGTGATTAACAGGATGACCTTTAAAATCCACATTCTTTTCTCCAGAACTCTTCCAGGGATCCTGTTCCCAGAAACGCTGTGCTTTCCCATACCGGAATTGCTAACATTTTTAAAGCCCAACTAGATCTTATCAGAAGAGAGGGAAAAAAAGAATTCAGTTTATCCTCATTGGGTGTTAATGACCCTGTAAGATGTAATTTCTTTTATTTTATTCTGTTACCTAGAAAATCTATCACAGCCTTGTCGTATTGATTGTTCAATCTACAAAGAGCTCAGTTTACAGCATGACTGTTAGTAACAGGGTTATTTTAATGAGTGACTCTTCAACACCTCAGATGCTCACTAAATTGCAACCCATCAGCCTAACAGTCTAACACTCAGTGTCTTCCGTGATGAGAGCTTCTCTCCCTTCCCTATCAGGAAGGCAGTGTGCAGGTAACCAAACATAAAACTCATTCTGTGCCGTTTATATGAAAACTCCTGGCCATTGGCGTGGGTAGGCCATGTCAAATAAAAAGCCAGGCTGGAGGCACAACTCATTCTTAGGTCCGTCAAATATCTGACGAAGAAAGATCTCGAAACAGTTGTTTTCACTCTAAAATTGTGGGCAAACTCAGCCAAGAAAGGAGCCCATATGCAGTAATTTCCGCAGGGCGAGAAAAGTGGCTGCTGACGAGCTTCCGTTTCCAAGGCACTTTCTTCCATTTTAATATCTACCAACGGAGTGATCACATGACAGAACCGAGGGCAGCCACAGAGGTATTTGCAGCTCTTACTTTTTGAAGCTTGTTTCCCAGAGCCAAACTTGAGTTGATCATCAGCTAGCGACAATTTTGGCCCAATAAAAGGAGCCTAGGAGATGAAAATCAGGATCTGTGGGTGTTCTCCACTTCAAGATCATACTTACAACATTAAGAACCATAGTCACTTCCAAACTCAAGATGAAATGGCCATGAAAATAAGCAAATGGTAATGCACAGTTGCTCTTTCTGTTCTGGGGTCATCGTCGGTGGAACTTGGCAGATTTTTTTATGACTTTCCTTCTAAAATGGTTAATTCAGTGTCAGACCGAGTCGGCTTTACTGGGTGGAATGAACATGGTGGCCTTCTTCAGCCTGGCTTAGAGAATGTTTCAAGTCCCTTCCAGTGGGTCACTGCCTTGGCCTTTTATGACCATTTCTCACCTACCCGTGGTCTAGCAAGGACTGGCTTTCTCTGTCTTCTCATTGTTTCCATAATTTGCTAAGTATTTGCACCCATTACCAGACCTCAGTAGCACAGGCCTTGGCTCATCAAACAAACGTAAATAGTATGCTGACCTGCCTTTAGCCTCTTTTTCTTGTTCACAGCTTGAATTCTGTAGCGACCCAGTGTCTCCCAAACAAAAGCCCAAGGCGACATTTCCCCTGTGGAAGGAACACAGTCAAGTCTTGTTGTTCCTAAGGAGGAACAGAGGCAGAAAGGTATCCTGGTCCTTTTACCTTAAAACTCTCCACGCCATAGAGGGGTTTTCTTTTCCCAAATTCTGAGCCTGTCAACAGTAATACCAACTTGGCCTCAGTTATGGGAGAAATGACTATTACTGGTTATAAAGAACTTGGTGTGGAATGACAAATGCTTTGCAACAAATACCTAGAGAAGAGAGAAAAACACCGTATATTTGTAAACTTAGACCGTCGCTATTCTTCCTATGGCATTTTGTTTGCTGGGAGCTTAGCTTCTTTTAGGTGGGATAAAGAAAATAAGATGCTGACACACACACCCCCCCCCGCTTTTTTTTTTCTAGAAAAAGTCCTTCTCAGCTCTGCTAGCAATTTAAATGCAGTGATCATACCCATTAGCTTCTCTATCATTGTAATTGTTGTTAATTGTTATAACTGTTTTAGTTATTAGTGGTGTCATTATTGCTCTAGGTCCTCTGTCTGTTTTATGCTGAATATATTAGTGCTTTGCTTTTGAATTACCAGGCTTTATTTAGTGCAGAGTTACGGTTTTTTTGGAGAGGCGTTGAGAAATGCTGGCATTAAGCTTTATTCTTTTGTTTTTCATTCCAAATGGACAGACTGGAAAAAAAAATAATTAGATGGAATAATGTCCTCAAAATGAGCATGAGGATGCTTTGAATTAATTAAATGGTCAGAACGCTGCACCATTTCTGATCTCAGACTGCTGCTGGCGTGTGTAAACCCAAAGGAGCCTCAGTCCAGCCCACAGAGGCAATCTTCTCTCTCAGCCTCCCAATTCCTCCCTGATCTCAACGTCAAAGCCTCCTCATGCGTCCTCTCTCGTTTACAGAATGACCTGGGCAAGTTTAGGGAGAGGCTGGGCTGGCCCTGCAAACCCCCAGGCCTCCCAGCTCTTCCTGAGGCCACGCGTCAGGAGTGAAGCCCTCCTCTGCCTTACCTCGGCCCACCCTTAGTCAGGCTTTTATAACACAACCAAAGCTTCTGGGAAGCCTTCCATGAGGTTAGCTTCCCTATTACACACAGCACCCGCAACTTCTCCTTGGAAGGCCCATCACAGTCATAAGTAAGTATGTATCTGTGCGAGTCTGTGTCGCGGTGCCTGCTCCGCCAGACGGCAGCCTGAGAGCAGGGAGTCTGTGTGTGGCCAGTGCGGAAGTCCCAGCATCCAGCACCGTCCCTGGCGCTTAGTAAGTGCTCCGTGTGTGTCTGTTGAATGCCAAAGAAGGAACGTAGTGAGATCGTGTGCACCCATTCACATAAATGCAAGTCACACGCATGTTAAAGAGGGTGTCTGCAGGGGCGCCTGGGTGGCTCAGTCGGTTGAGCCTCCGGCTTCGGCCTAGGTCAGATCTCACGTTCGTGGGTTCAAGCCCCGCGTCGGGCTCTGTGCTGACAGCTAGCTCAGAGCCTGGAGCCTGCTTCAGATTCTGTGTCTCCCTCTCTCTCTCTGCCCCTCCCCCTCTCACGTTCTGTCTCTCTCCGTATCAAAAATAAATAAAACATTAAAAAAAAATTAAAAAAAAAAAAAGAGGGTGTCTGCAAATCCACAGTCCTGTCTGGTCCTGCTCAGGCGTGCCTCCTCACTGATGTCCCTAGTACCAGGATCCCTCTGTGTAGACAGCAAGTCCCCATATTTAGCTCTTCATTCTGCTCATTTTTCAAAGCTGTGCTTTTATGGTACTAGTTCTGACGGTTCTGATTCTTGAGCTGCATTCCTGAGCTCTATCTATCTTCTTTTAGCCTTTAACTTCTGAAGCACCAAGAGCATTTTCTATATTTGTTCTTGGAAGGCTTTTGTTTTCCTCCTAGCTTCTTGCTTTCCATGTGCTTTTTAGAATAGATCTTTTTTCAGGTATTCTTCCCTGGTGTCTTTCATGTCCAACATCAAATTTTACATATTTGCCCAAGGAGTACTCATCATCCTAGGAGCTATTCCGTACCCAGGCACGTGGGGAACAGTACCCGCCAGTGACCGTCTGCCAGGCCAGGAAAAGCCCAGACAGTTTTGTTAGCCTTCTTACCATTCAGAAATGTCAAATTGTGTTTTAGAATTGATTTTCATAGGGGCGCCTGGGTGGTTCAGTCAGCTGAGCGTCCGACTTCAGCTCAAGTCATGATCTCACGTTCGTGGGTTCCAGTCCCACGTCAGGCTCTCTGCTGACAGCTCAGAGCCTGGAGCCTGCTTCAGATTCTGTCTCCCTCTCTCTGGCCCTCACTCACTCGCACTATGTCTCTCTCTGTCTCTCAAAAATGAATAAAGTTTAAAACTTTAGGGGGGGGGGCGGTGTCTGCTCACTCAGTTAAACCTCCAACTTTGGCTCAGGTCTGTAAGTTCAAACCCCGCATCGGGTGCTGTGCTAACAGCTCAGAGCCTGGAACCTGCTTCAGATTCTGTGTCTCCCTCTCTCTCTGTTCCTCCCCCGATTGCACTCTGTCTCTGTCTCTTTCCCTCTCTCTCAAAAATAAAATTAAAAAAACTTTTAAATAAAAATAAAAATCTATTTTTATAAAACTATTTTCTCTATAATATATAAGTGCATGAAGAATATCGAGGTCAATATACTTTTCATTTCTAATTCTGTCCAAATATTCGGGTGATTAATCAACTGCATTGTGACTAAACAATACATTAAAATATCCTCTGAGAAAACTATGTTCCTTCTTTAGGAACTGATATTTCTCTATGCCCTGATATCCTCCAAAACATATGCCTTGTCTTTCCAATAGTTAACATTTTTCTCACAATGTATTTTTCTTCCAAACACATTCTTAACTCTGCGGTTTCCAGGGTAGCTGTGCCCTCTGTCGTCTACTGCGTATATAAACAATCATCCTTATAAAAGAAAACACGCCTGATCTCCATATAGTTAACACGTTTACTTCTGTTCGCAATATCTGAGTCTCAATCACATGGCTCTGTCCCTCCTCGAGTTTTGTGCACTTTAAGGTTCCTACCAAAGTTCTGAGACTACAGGGATTTGGTTCTTCTGTGCCTTTATTATTTGAACTGCTGGTAAGTTAGGAATGAGATTTTTTAAAAAAGCAAACAGCCACCCACACTGCCCATTTGCCTTCTTCCATCTCTCCGTATCCTCAGCGACCAGCACCATCGTTCCTCATGGGAGGGGCAAAACAAATGAAGGGAAAGGTAGAAACTGGTACTAATGGGTTGCCTAAAAGTCACTTGGATTTTCATCAGAAGCCAGGACTCCTGACTCCCATCAATAAGAATCTCGTCTTTGGTGGGTGCCTTGCTGACAGCGCTCACGAAGAGCATCCTAAGGAGCGGAGCACCACCACATCCTCCCTGGTCTGGTGGACATTCGCTGTCCTGCCATTCATATCCCCAGATCCTCTCCCACTTTGTGCTCTAGTGTTTAACCTTTCCGGGTAGGAGAAGATCAATACAGACTCTTCATTGCTAAGAATCGATGGCTGTCCTGTGGCATCACTGCCATCTAGTCTTGCTGAGAAGCCCAGTAAATCTCTCCAGCTGCTTCAAAAGCTTGGTGTGTCGTCTTCAGTTGCTTTCATTTTTAATGCAGATCACTTTGGTTTCTGTCCCCCTGGGGGTTTGCAGATAAATCTTGGCAGACATGTTCAGGGTCTACAAATGAGATGCTGGAAAAGGGCCAGCCCACCCAGAATTTAGTTGTAATGGATGAGACACCCCCTTGGTTCCACTTAAAGCATGAGCTCCTCGTAACTGTATTTATTGGGGGGTTACCTCATACAGTACCTGAGTGGGAAGTGCCCAGGATGAAGTCTCCTATAGAACAGAAGAGACCAGCACAGGAGACTGTGATACAGACTCATGCTGGCTGGCTCAGCCTCTCAGTAAACAGGCAAAAGTCCGAGACTCATCCCATTCCTTGAAATGCATATTGAAAGAAGCACTGGTTGGTGTAGAGGCCCTGGATCTAAAAAATATGTGGCAGGAAATCTCTGCATTGCTTATTTACAAACCGAGCAAAAAATTACCTGCCTGATTTTCTTGTATTAATAAATGAATGTATTCATCATATTATTGAATAGCATCTGACTAAGGGTGATCTGTAAATATTTAATGTTAGTTCATGATCTCCTTTTCCCACAGTCCTTTGCTCATTCTGAATGCGTGGCTGTATCTTGTCCCAACCCCCCTAAATCTTAGGTTTCCTAGGGGCAGTATCAGAACTCTGATTTCCATTTGCAGCAAAAATGTGGGTTCCATGGAGAAAGACAGAGTCCTTTTAACTTTGATTTCTCCTCTCTTTGATCAGTGGACTATACCAGTTATTACCAGGGCCTGTGGGATTGCCATGGTGACCAGCCAGACGAACTATCCTTCCAACGGGGTGACCTCATCTACATTCTGAGCAAGGTAAGGACCTAGAGTGTGGCGCTTGGATCACAAGTTGATCTTTTTCATTCTTGTTGATGTAGTCACCATAACCAGAGTCATTCCATGCCATGCATTTCTCTTGTGTGTATTATGTGTCTCTCCCACTCATAAATTCACATTGATTTGTAATTGTTAGGGAAAAGTTTAATTGAAAATTCAGGTTCAGGAACTAATTTTCAAATGCAAAAATGCAGTAGACATAACACTAAAACTATGCCAATCAAATTTATTCTTTTTAGAGTCTTATGGTGCTTAAAAGGTCATCATGTACATAATTTATTACTGTATCAATACTCTTGAAAACATTCTGGCTTGGTAAACCACCCTCTTATGTCATTCACAAATAAAGAAGACACAGTAGGGGCTCCTGGGTGGCTCAGTCAGTTGAGTGGCCGGCTTCGGCTCAGGTCATGATCTCACAGTTCGTGGGTTCGAGCCCCACGTTGGGCTCTGTGCTGACAGCTAGCTCAGAGCCTGGAGCCTGCTTTGGATTCTGTGTCTCCCTCTCTCTCTGACCCTCCCCTGCTCGCGCTGTCTCTCTCTGTCTCTCAAAAATAAATAAAAGACATAAAAAATTAAAAAAAAAAAAAAGAAGACACAGTATACTAATGATGAGTTCAGAGCCAGTTGGCTCACTTGGTTTGAGCAAGTGTTGATAAGGTCAAGATAGTGCATCCAACCCCACAAGGACCAGCTCCCTTTATTCTCTCCCTCAGTCGTAAAGTTAACTAACGCCTAGCCCCAACTAACCCTCTTACAGATTGTGTTGATCATAAAAGAATTGGGAAAAAGTAAAAGGATAGATGATTGCAGATCCATCACCAATGTGAAGAAGATTCAGAACTCACAGGTTACTGTTTGAGGGATCAGTAACATCATCTTTATAAAGAAAGATATACATATTCTATATACGTGAGCTAAGGAAATAGGTTCTGTCCCTGAAGTAACTTCCTAAAAAATTCTTTCTTCATGAGTGCAATCAAACACATTTTGAAACAGGCACACCTTGCTCTTTAATTAGTGTGTGGATTCCATAAAGGCAGATTGGAAACCGATTGTGTTATTAACCCATCGTTTGCCACTTACCTTTATTCTATCAACGGCCAAGGGTTTGTCTCAATTTGAAATGTACAATAAGGTCCTTAGGAAACAGACTGGGCCGACTTAACGGTACCTTTCAGGGGTTCCAACAAGTTCCCTTTGAATGAGGACCAAATTCAGACCCCGACCTTTGGCAGAAGAGTGGGGAGCCCGCAAGCCCTGCTGACTGAGATCACCATCTTCTAGTGATTTCTTCCAGAGTCCTAATTCAGTGCTATCCTGGTGCCATTCTGGTGCAGCTCCAATACACCAAGAATAAATTGGAAGCAAAGAAGGGAGTGGACATTGGCCTGATTGGTATTTCAAATGCCCGAAAGCAAGGTTTGCCTTGTAATAGGATTTGTGTACATTACCACGCTGGCATTACAGGGGTAATCGAGTTATCCACTCAGGTGTGACCAGGCCTCTGTTTGCCCAGAGCCTGCAGGTGAACAAATTAACTGTGTACATTGTCTGAGGTGCCTGCAGCAGGAGGAGGGGCAGAGCAGAGCCAGACTGTCTGCTGGCCTTCTCTCTGGGTCCTGATTATTTTGTTTGTTTTGCATGTCTTTTTTGCCTTTGTTAATGGCTTCTCACTGGGGGTCCCTCTCCTCCATTTAGAAGGGGCTGTGTGGTGGCTTGCCCTGCAGTACAGAGCTGTCTGCAGTTACCATGGCTGTTGTATTTTTAAGAGATACCAAAGAACATGGAGCGCCTCCCCTACCTGTTTTTTTTTTTTTTTTACCAGTTTCCCCTCCCCTCCTCCCTCACGGAAGGCTAACATATCAAAGTCTGATTCAAGGAGTGTACCTTGCTGTTCTGGCTCTACGTGGTTTCTTTCTCCATCTTTTGGAAGGCCTTAAGTCTGTTTTCCTCCCTTACCGTTGTTGCGACGCATCTCTCCCCCCAAAAGCTCCACCAGCTGCCTCCCTCCTCCACGCTGTTAATCCCTGCATGTCAGAGGAGGAAATGAGAAACTAGAAACTCAACTGGAGGTTCCCTCATAAAGCTTCATTCCACTTAACGTTGGCTTGGGGAAC
Source organism: Suricata suricatta (assembly GCF_006229205.1). Taxonomy (NCBI): domain Eukaryota; kingdom Metazoa; phylum Chordata; class Mammalia; order Carnivora; family Herpestidae; genus Suricata; species Suricata suricatta. The sequence goes on from NC_043716.1 coordinate 35,267,432, forward strand.
ATTTTGGATTGGATTTACCTTTATTATATCACCTAACTCAATAACAGTCCTTGGACAGGAAGGAACCTTAAAAGGCCACCCAATCCATTCCCTTGCCTCTAAGAAGCACAAATGAAACAATTCAGACAGATAGGAAAGGAGAGCTCTTTACCATTAGGTGTTTGTCTTTTCAGACCTTCCATAACTCTTAGCCTCCGCATTTTTTTTCTCATATGAACCCTAAATTCATTCCACTTTAACCCCAACCAGCTTCCTTGGTTGGAATCAGTTATCCTCTGCAACCTGCCTGTCACACTTGGAGGAAAAGAACTGACCCAACTTGAGGTTAGTCCAGAAAAATGATATCTAGAAACCTTTGTGTTACTTTTCTCTCTAGCCAATAAAACCTTTGTTAAGGGAAGAAAGGCCTGCTGGTTCAGGACCTGGAGAAGTCCATTTCCCCCAAAAACAGAAGACAAGACACAACTGAGGCAGCCCAGCTTGCCTCGCCCAGTTCTTCACCTGTAAAGTGAGGGAGTTGTGTTGGGTGACCTCGAAGTTTCCTTCCACCTCAAGCATTCCTGTTGTAAACAAGATGAGGCAGCCCCCGCAAAACTGCTAAAGAAAGTCCACACCCAAAAAAAATGCATTTAGCTTTAATTATGTATTCAGATGAAATGAATTTAAAATTTTCAATTATAAACTCTTTTGGTTTGGGCCTTCGTAAATGCCTCTGGTTTCCCCCTCTCTCTCTACATGACAAAAGAAATATGTTGGGACAGTCAGTTAAGTGTCCAACTCTTGGTTTCGGCCCAGGTCATGATCTCACAGTTCCTGAATTTGAGCCCCGTGTCGAGCTCTGAGCTGGCAGCATGGAGCCTGCCGGGGATCCCTCCCTTCCTCTCTGCATCTCCCCTGCTTGCTCGCTCGCTCTCGCTCTCTCTCTCTCTCTCTCTCTCAAAGCAAATAAATAAACTTAAAAAAAAAGATATATTAAAAAAAGAAAAGAAATCTTGTGGGAGCAGGTTAAGAAGGCAGCGGCCCCTGGCTGAGGAAGTGGGGTGAGGTGGGGGGCTTTATTCCTGGGCGTCTGCTGCTCCCTGCTGTTCTTAATAGCTACATGACCCAACCTTGAATCCTAGAACACTAGGGCCAGGAGAGGCTGTTAGGGCCTAAGGTCTTTAGGCAAGAATGATCCCAGAAAAAGAGCTATCTGTCCTTTTTAAAATAAAATTTCCAGGGGCGCCTGGGTGGCTCAGTTGGTTAAGTGTCCAACTTCGGCTCAGGTCACGATCTCATGGTTTGTGGGTTCAAGCCCCACATCAGGCTCTGTGCTGACCCCTAGCTCAGAGCCTGGAGCCTGTCTTCAGATCCTGTGACTCCTTCTCTCTCTGATCCTCCCCTGCTCATGCTGTCTCTCTCTCTCTCTCTCTTTCTCTCTCTCTCTCTCAAAAATAAATAAAAACATTTAAAAAAATTAAAATTTCCAGAGAGGATGATTGGCTGGGCAAGAAGAACACCAATTACCCATCACCTGTCCCATTCTTAAGGTCAGTAACAGATGAGTTACTTATGTGACCCTGAGCAAAGTCACTCAATCCTGCTAATCTTCAGTTCTCTCATCTGTAAAAATTGGGATAACTTCCTTTCATATGCGTTATGATGCTTGCCCTAGAGAGTGTGTGTAAAGGAATGCCTCACACCTAGGAAATGGCAACTATTATTATATTCAGCTCTTTTCCACTAGCAAGAAAGTAAACTTCTGGGGTCAATACTGGGTACACAGTAGGAGTTCAATAAACTGTTGATGAAGGGATAGGGGAAAACCAGGCAGCCTGTCCTGCCGAGAACTCTTCATAGAGACACTCAAAAGCACAAAAGCTTCTAACTTGGAAATAGAAAGCCATCTAGTGCAGAGGCCTATGTGGAAATCCTCCCAGCCTTTCCTGATCTGATAGATTGTGTCACTGACAAAATTGATGGGTTGTTCAGACTTCTCATCTGATGAGAGGCCAGAGCCTGAAGTATCCAGGCTCTGAAACAGTAACCAACGGGGGCACCGTCAGCCGGAGCCCGCTGACCTCCCCTAACACATCCCTGTATTCCTAGGCCTCATGCAGTTTCATGCCCACTTAATTCACCGCGTTCCAATTTGGGTCTTAAAATATATTAAAGGGAGATTTTAATAACAAGGCAGATCTGTGCGTCCAGCGGATGTTCTCTGGGCCCGGATACATTCTGAACAGCTTTTTCTGGTACAGGAACTGAGCTCCGCTCGCACCGATGCAGGGACGCAGCTCAGGCCACAGCGGGGTGTTTAGCGCTCTTCAGTGGCTCCAGATTGTGGCGCTTTTGCAGCTCTCCTCATACGTAACTGATGGCTCCGGAGAGCCTGCCTCTCGTAAATTACTTCCCGCGATGCCTGCGACCACCGCAGAATTCAAGTTTGAATAGAGCAGGAAAAAGGTGTTTGAAAGGCCTGTTCACTCAGCTGCATTTTAATTTCCTTTTCAATCTTGTCCCAATTAATTTCACAGAATTAATCTCACAGAAGCAAACTCGGCAGCACTGAGGCTGCGGTTTTAGTGTGGCGGTCGCTCTGCCTGAACATGAAATAGGAGCTAATATAAAAATCCATCTGCTGTGTTTGAAATACACGCCGGCTGCTGCTCAGTCCTGTCTGACATTCCAAACATCAACAGCGGGGAACAGTGATTTGGGGGTTAGTGGCCATCAGTACTTGGCTGGCGTTCAACAACAGGTGTACTCCAAAAATCCATTCAGCCTGGGCACCAGGCATGACAGGGCAGGTGCTGAATCACCCTCCATGCAGTATCGCTGCGCCCTGGCTCAGTTCCTTTTATCTGCAGGCCCGAAGACCCTTCTGTGGATCAGCACTGCTATGGGCATTTATTTTAAGCGGAAGAAAGGGAGATACAAAACCCCTATTTGGATGAGTCACAAGTCCCAACTTTCAGAGAAGTGACTCTTGCTGGCTCCTAGGTCTCTCACTAGAGAACCTTCTTTCTAAGGAATAAAGGTGCTTGTTCAGCTATGTGAGAGAACTCCAATAAATGCCCATTTAAAAATCCACCCACCTGGGTGTGCCTGGCTGGCTGGTTCAGTCGGTGGAGCGAAGGACTCTTGATCTCAGGGTTGTGGGTTCGAGCCCCAGGTTGGGTGCAGAGATTACTTCAAAAAAAAAAAAACATTAGGCCTCCTATGCTCCAGCAGATAAAGGCAAATTAAAGAGAAAAAGAGAATCTCTTTCTCAGTTGACTAGAAAGGAGACAAGGTCCCTGAATGAGATCTTCTATTTAAGGTAAACTGAGTCGGTAGGCTACATCTCTTGGGCTTATGTGATGTGCCTCAGTTGTTGGCCTGAGACTCCTCCAAGATTTGCGCCACTACTTACCCCCATGGCAGCAGCCTCAGGACAGCCAGTTGGGCTGGGTACCACAGAAGGTTTATATTATACGGTGGCTTAGCTGGGGTGGGAAGATGTTCTCATGCACCAAACACACCAGGCTTCTGTTGTATTCCCTGCGGGTGCAGTTAACGTGGAAACGGAGAGCCTTACAGGCAAAGTCAAGTGTAACATCAAACTCGTGATGCTGTCAAATGGCTTTGGGCCCTATGAGGATGATGATAGACCGACTCTGTCACCGGAGTGACATTTAGCGTAGAGTGAGGGATTGAAGCTACTTAGAGTTAGGCTGGATCCCAGCTCCAAACCCAGCTCCTTGTAATCTGAATGCAGCAGGGCTGTTCCCGGCACGCCTGGACTGTGCTGCGTCTGTTATGATCGGGTCTTTAAAGCCCCGCGTTCTCCACCTACTCCCTCAAAGGACTGCTTAAGGAATGTGGGCCTCTCCCCTCCCTTAACCCCATCTCCTCCAAAAGAGATTTGTATGTTGTAAAAATTATCTGAATGCAGCTGTACTTCCTCTTCTAAGTGTGCTTAGTTGGATGTGACAACAAGCCTCATAAAAACTGATAAGTTAATTCCTTCAATTGGCTTTAAATGAAAGGTTGGGTTTCTTTCCTTTTTTTTTTTTTTTCCGGTTTTTAAATTCCAGGGCTCAGAAGGAAAGGAGGTGTTTGGTGACATCTAGTGTCCATTTAGGACTTCCTCAAGCACCATTACCCTCAGACAGGCTGAGTGGGGGGATGGGCGGGTTATTTGGGAGGTAATGCAGGGGTAGGAAGTGGTGAGAACACAGGCCTGGGGCGCAGGCTGCCCAAACAGTGTGATGAAACTGATCAATGCCTGTCAAAGAGCAATTATTCACCTCTGACCTAACCAAAGGGGGCAAGTGAAGGGGATACCGTCAGAAAATATCTTTTCTTATTTATGATGATACGAAAGAGAAGCAGAACCTGTCCCCACCACCCCATTTCATGTTAACAAGCAGGTCAGCGCTGTGCTGTGATGACGAAGATGATGATGATGATGGTGTTTTCTCTCATTAATAACCCCAATGGGAGTCTATAGAGTTAGGAGGATGGGAATGGGATTTGGGGTCAGCTGGAAGGCAACGGTCATACACCGGTCAGATTCAGTGGAGCCCATTCCTTTCCCCCAGACAGGACCAATCGTCTAGAACAAACCCTGGCAGCCTCATTCCTTCCAGGTAATTTTTATAAATGAGGGGACACCCATTCCAAGAGAGGACAAAAGGGAGAGGATGCCTGTGTGTGTGTGCATATGCATGCATATAAACCTGCTAACAAGAGCCCCAACTGCATATCAACCCTCTCCCCCAAACTCTGGCCATTTATTGTAAAACCCATTTTTTAAAGAGAGAATAAGATTGGGATTTTCCACTTTATTCTCCTTACTCTTAAACTGTTGTCTTGGACAGGAGCCTTTACTTTCTAAACACACACACACACACACACACATACTTTCTAAACACACACACACACACGCACGCGCGCGCGCACACACACACACACACACACACACCTTTCAGTCAGGTGGAAAGTCCCAAATCAGGTAATTAACTATGAGGCCCAGACAGAAATGTTTACCGAGAACCATATAAGTCATGGCAGGGTTAGGTTAATGCCCAGAATCGCCCGATGCTTCACAAACTCCCGTGTAAAAAAAATTCCAGCCATTTATTTTGCAATGAATTTATAACAAATGCTGTTAAAGGCTTCGTCTTTTGACAGAGGTAATAATAAATTCACTGTTAAAGACGGTAGTTTAATTCCTTATACCTCCAATACTGCACAGAATAAACCATATTCATCACTGAGTAATTTTTTACCACATAAATCTTTAAAACTAACCGGTGAAGGCTGTTGAGACTGAAATATTGTGAATTTATTAGATATGCCCATGTAGTATTGGATTCAGAGGTTTCCATTCGAATATATTATGGGGAAAATTTGTGTCTTTAACTGTGACATTCCCGCCATTTCCCACTGCCAGTATTGTAACACGCGTCTCCTCCAGAGTCAACTGCACGTTTATTAGACAGAGATTTAGTAATAAACTCCTCACTAATCTGCCAAAGAGGCTGGATGACATTTTGGTGAGATGCTCTATTTAAAAGGAGTCACAAAAGCTTTGTTTCTGTGTAATTATTTTCTCAAAAGGAGCTCAGCCTCCCCAAACCTCTGCCTGCCAGTGTTTCTTGGTAGTGTACAGATCCGGCTCTCCAACTAAACTAGCAAAATGTTAAAAGCCAATTATAGCCTCATTGCAAACATACAGAGCAGTAACTTCCAAGCAGTTTATAGGATTAGTTGGGGGCGGGCAATTGGTGAGAACACAGAAAAGATAAAATTAGCAGACACTGCCAGAGGTATGGTATTTGGGGGCTAATAAAAAGATTATATTGATCCTCAAACTAGAAATAATAGACAACAGTTTCAGAAAACTTGCTATTTAAAAACTTTCATCTTGACATATGACACATTAAAGATACAATTAAATCCTCAGATTTGAGCAAAAATCCTTTTACTCTACCATATTAATTTTGAGCGAAAATTCTGTGCCTGTTAGATGCGTCTATTCTGAACCTTTCCCATGATTTGCTAGTGAAGTGACATTTAAACTAACCAATTGATTCTATCAAATTGTAATGCCCTCTCCAGTTTCATTAAGGAAACATTAATATTGCCAGAATGAAAAATATTTTTTTCATTTAGATGCAGAAATGTGCATCGTTTTGGGGGGTTGGGTTTTTTTGTTTTGTTTTGTTTTGTTTTTGGCAAAGACCTTCGGCAGTTTTTCTGTTCCACTAATATTCTGCATTTGGGAAGAGTCCCAGATACTAAAACTTGCAAGGAGCATTGTGAACTTTAAGATTCTTTTTTAATAAAATCAAATCCAATAGGTTTTTAACTGTTAAACAAAGGAGAAAAATCTCCTGGCAGAGCAAGACTGCAGCCCATCAGAATAATTGTTAAAAGACAGAACCCGGCTAGAAAGATAAGCATAATACCAGCAATTAATATTCAGCATTTCACATTATAGTCAAGAGGATGTGTTTTTCTTTGTGATGTGGCTCATAAGCTGGGAGTGTTTGGAGCCAGCCTCTGAGCTCTGTCTTCTTTTTGTGCATGAGGATTAAGGAGAGGGGGAAAAAAAAACAGCAACAACAATCCTACTCCATCTGTAAATGAACAAACATCTTGATTTTATAGCTATTTGCTTTGTAAAACTGAGGAACGAAACAAAAATTACTGGATGCCTAAGTAACACTTTAATTCCGAATTCATTTACGCTGTAGCTATGTAGTTCTCACAAACCATAATGCAGTATTTAATTAAAATAACAGAAGTGCATCTGGATATGTCCTGGGGTAGCTATCACCAAATTATAGTCCATGCCTTCCGTATTTTATTTATGAAATGGCAGATTCTAAGGTGCAACTAGGCTGATACAACAGCATAAACATTTTTAAACCTGCATTCTTATAAAAGCTCTTTTTTTTTCCTGCTGTGTCTTTAAATATTTTCCTCCTATCGTTTTGGGTTTTTTAGTGGGATTGTTTTAATGTCAATAAAGATCTCGCTCTCTAACTCTTGCTCTTCAACTATTGACCTCCTGTGTCTTCTGGCTGTGAAGTCTCCCCCGTCTGTTGTCATGGAAAGGCTTGAGTTTTCACGGGAGCCGCAGCAAGCATGGGACATCTTAGCAGAACTTGGACGTGGATTCCAAGAGGGTAGGAAAAAAAGCAAACCCCTTTTCAGGCTCGGTATGCTTGTTCCCGTGCAATCTTCCTTGCACCTTTTTTTCCACCTATAAATACCCATTATAGTTTACACGCTTGCTTGCTCTACTTTGTGAATGTTCACATGCAGACATACTGCTCCTTTTCATAAACGCATCACATCTATCTTACACGCACCCACCATCTATCTCCTCGTTCACATTGGCTGTCCCATCCACCTCCTTGTCTGCAGAATTATGTTCAGTAAGGTCCCGATTTATAGGAAATAAATAACGAAAATGGAACGGACTGGGAAAGATAATCGAAACATTCAAATTGTTATTTTTCACTGTACTTTACACACACAGAGCATCTGTAAACACCTAGCAAAGGTGCTGGCTGATTCCTAAAACACGGTGCCTTATGAAACATCCTGAGCGGGAGGGTCTCTACATTGTATCTTTCTGGTTCTGTCTCTCTCTTGCTTTTCTGTGCTCCAAGATCTCACCATATCTAAAGGGTCAATGACGCCGTGCTGTTATTTTCATTCTTTCTGCTTGTTATTTATCCTCCCTCTAACGACAAGTTTTTGTCATCATTTATCCTCTATGAGACAATACTAAGAATTTGAAAACAGAAACAATCGTTGCGATCACCTTTTTAAAGAAAATAGCCTTTGCAATTGCTGTGTAAAGATATTCCAATAACGGTATGCTCAGATCACAGCCTGATCCTACAGCAAAGGTCTTTTGGAGAGAGTGTTTCTTATACAAGGTTGTAATTATTTTAGCCCCTTTCACAGGTCACATAGAAAGTTAATTTCAATCGCTGCTAATTTCCGTCCAACAAGAGTGCGGTACTTTCAACCACCCAAAATAATTGGATTCAAAACAAATTTAGGAAATTGAGTGTGTTAGAAAGCAAATAAAAATATCCTTTCGGTAAGGAGGAGGGTGAAAGTAGTAAAAATGGCCTTTTTTTTTCCCCTCCCTTCTTTCCCCTTCACAACTTTGCCATTAAAGTTGCACCTACAGCTAGAAGTTTGTCCGTGAAAAATGGTCATTTTGTTTCTCTGCTCAAAGAATGTTATTAAAATGCTAATTTAAAAGAAAAAGGAGTTAAATATCTAGCGATGGTGCATTCTAATTGCAACCATAATGAGCTCTCTAAATGTGCGTGCCCCTGACACACACAGAGCATAAACAGCAGTAAACAGATCATTAGTACCCGCGTTCATTTATTCTGGCGACCTTACCATGACCCCACCGAGGGTAGGGTGAAAAGCAGGTGGATCTGGCTGTGACACCCCCTAGAGGGATCCAGGAAATGAAGCTATAAGCGGTTGTCATGGAAACGCCTATGTGTGCAGATGATGTAACACACCGACAGGCTGTAGGGCTCCGCAACTGGGACGCTGCCTTTCCCTCGCCGGAACAATCTTGAGGATTAAATTATTCATTTCTTTAATTCACAAAGCAAAAGGAATCCTAATTTTCCTGGTGATGTGCAACCCTCTCTCATTTGTCTCCGGTCTAGAACATGGTGACTTGTCATCCCCTCTTTCTCCGAAAGCTACCCCAGCTTCCTATCTCCTCGCCCCAAGTCACTGAATCTGCCAGAATCAAGTGTGGGAAAGGCAGAAAGCTGATGCTCAACATCTGTACTTAGAGAAAACCTAAGGTTTTAAGCTGAAATTAACAATATGGACAGCGTCCCTTTCTGGTGAGGGCGTTCAGCTGAGCAGGGACCGAGAGTGTACCTATCCTGAACAAGATGGTTTTGTTTGGAGCAAGGCTGAGTTAAGCCAATACTCCATGCAGAGAGCATAAAGCAGAGAGGCACCAGCCCCAAATGCACACATCACCCTCGCAAGGTGCAAGAAAAAGAGTTAAGAGAAAACAAGCATCTGCTCGCCCCCTCCCATGTCCAATTGAGGGAATCGAGATTAATAAAAATAATTCTTTGGAGAATGATTCCACTCTATCCTACCCTGTTTTGTACCAAACAACCTCAATAACCTTACGGCAATCGAAGAATAACGTTTCCTCTTCTTTTTTTTTTTTTTTAAGGAAGCAGAAAAGACGATCTCTGGAAATTATTTTAAAATAAAAAATATCCTGGCCTGTGCCTCCCCCCCAACCCCCCTCCCCATTGCACTTTAGATGAACCTGTGATATTGTAGCAATGGCCCTTGAAGTGCAGTGGGGAGGTGATTTAGGAGAATATTAAAGGCAATGTGGAGATTCAAGGCGCCTCTCTCAGGGAGATCTGGAGAAATACGCAGCACAGATGGGCCGAGCAGATTAAACATTTCCGTCACATTGTTTCCAAATTGTGTTGTGGTGCCTGAGGCTGGTACTGCGGTCAGAGCAAAACAGAGCGGTGCAGAGCTGTGAGCTGCGGTTTATGGAATACATATTAATACGCCGGTCTCACATGGTATCACAATTCTATCAGCTCCGAAAGGCTGCCGTCTCGTCTCTATTGTTCCTGAATTCTGCACTTGGCACCTTGTTTTCTCCCATCTGCAAAGTGTTTACCTTCCCTTTATCCTTACTCTCTCTTTTAGGCAAAGTTCAAGGCGGGTGTCTCTTTCTCATTTCTCGTCCTGCCTTCCCTCTTACCTTCACAGCTTACCATTTTTCTGTCGTGCACACTCTGTATTGTGCACACACTGTCACCAGCAATGTCCAGTCTGTGCACACAGGTCCCGCATACCAGCCTGGCCTCGACGTGATCCTTATCCACTCACACCCAGTTTAGAACATGAGCTCCAGACTTGAGGCTGAATTTCCCCCCTTGTGCTCAGTGCTCCCGGCCCCTCCATCTAGCTGACACAGTCCTCCCCAGAACACCAACTCTCAGATGTACACTTGTCACCATGCGCCCCCCACCTGCTGTTGGTGACCACCCAGCCTTTCTGTGCCCCCTTTCTCACCCTCACATACTTTTCCCTCCTTCCCAGTCCAGGCCCATCAACTTCCAGGTTAGCAAGTTCCCTGAAATGTAACAGTAAATAAAACTGGTTCAACTGAGACAAATTTAACGATTCATTCTTATTATGATTTATAGACCAAAACTCTGAATAATGTAAAAAAAGAGAAAATGACTGCCAAGAACTTAAAACATGGTGTGAAACAGCCAAGGGAGGCAGCCAGGCTACCCAAGGTTTCCACTGAGCGCTTAGCACTCCGGTCCTCCAACAGCTTCCAACATCACAAATCCCACCACCGTCCACCCAACTGACCCCTTCCTTTTTCCTTCTGCAGAATCTCTCCACAAAACCTCTTCTGAAAAGCAGGCACCTGCTTGTCTTTGGTGAACGATCCCTGTCCCCCGCCTTGCTCTCCTCAGCAGTTGGAAGGGTGCTGAGTTAGAGCCCTCAATTTATTTAATAATTTATGACCTCCTCAGAAAGCATTAAATTTCCAAAGCTGGATTTTAGGAGCAGAGAAACTGAAGGCCAATCCAAGACTAAAAATACGATGTTTTTGGCTGACCGTGGAATATTACAGTCTACTCTGCTCAGGAATTCGAATTTCCCATCTTTACTAATGATGATGTCGGATGCACAAGCACTGATAAGAGAAATAAGCAATCATAAACCAATAATTCTGTGATTGATTGGCCCTTCCCAGGCATATATCAAGCGTCTATCGATCTTTCATGTCAGGGGCTGACTGATTGTTCTCTTGAAGAGGAATTCTCTTATTTACACGCACTGATATAGTGAACTTCGATGGTTAAAAGAGCAAAATGTGAGACATTTTCCGGGAATCTTGTTCCATGGAGGCTTATCGAAGCCCAATTCAATGTGAACAGAGAACATTCCTGTTAGGAACATTCTCAGGGTAGACCATGGCCAGCAGCTTGCTCCGAAAGCCATCATGTAGACTTGAATGGGGGCAATGGGAAGACAGCACAACTTCTAAGTCACAGTTAAAGGGATGGTGCTTTCGTGGTACACCTGAAAGTAAAATAACATTGTACATCTATTATACCTCAATAGTAAAAGAAAAAAGAGAGAAAGAGATGGGGCCTTAGAAGAAGGAACAGACTCTGCAGCTGGAAGGCTGAAGCCTAGGAACGCCAGCATGGCAGGAATCAGATTCAATTTTTTTTTTTTTTTTTTTTTTTAGGAACCAGATTCTTGATTTCCTTCCACTGTGTTTTGGAAAGCATTGGCTGGGGAGAGGGTGGATGGAGATGGCCATACTGGGCCAAAATGCAGATCCAGGCCACAGAGAGATCATTGTATTTTCCCCCCGAGAGCACTGGCTCATCAACTGTGGAGGGCCCATAAACCCTTTGAGCATCTGACAAAAGTTCTGGACCTCACCCCAGGGACAAGACACATGTACACGTGCCCACAAAATTTTACACCAATTTCAAGGAGCTCAAAGATCCCTTCATGTCCATCCATGGACAGGCCAGGGGCTTCACAGACTCCAGTTTAAGAATCTGTGCTCTAGAGGATGGTGCTTTCCTTTTGTTGGAACAGCCTAGGATTCACTGAGCCTAGAAATTGAATTCTTATCCCAAGACAGGATGGTCATTCCAGGTCATGTCTGTGCTACTCCAGGGGAGCCATGGAAGAGCTTATACAAATAGGAACCAGCAGGGAGGAGAGAAATTAAAATGTAGCAATCATGGAGTAGGGGTATTTAATCTCTTTTAAGGCTTATGATAGGCGCCTGCTGGTTTTCCCCCTGATATCCCCTGACACCTACTGACAGGGTATTTGCAGCACCACACAGGGACTCAGGGCCCTGTGACAGGAGAAGCGCTGAGGAGGTCCATGATAGTCTTGAAACCATAAACAGCAATAGGAAACCACTGGAGGCAGAGTCAAGCTGTGCGACATGCCCGTGGTTGGTGGCCATACTGCTTTTTGTTTATAGAATTTGCTGTTCTTTTTATGGCAGGTTTGGTAGGGTTGGGTTTTTTTTTCCTTGTCGATGGAGATTAGCAGCATAAATCCTTTTATGGCAGTGTGCAATCCCCCATAAACACTTTTGATTGTTGCTGATGGTGAGCGCTGTATCTATTTCAAGTTCACTCAATGTTCTGCTCATCTAGGCCAATAGCTTCTCCAACCAGATAAGGGAGTCCAAATAACCAACCTTTACTTTTGAAAAGATCCCTTCATATGGAGAGTTCAAGGAGATGGGACAGGGTGGGTAGTGAGGGAAACGGATATGTAATCAATCTCGAAATAGCAATGGTGAGAACAAACCACACACATTGTACTGTTTTTGAGTGAAAAGCTCCTGAAAAGACTTTGTGATGACAAGCAAGTGCCAATGTAAATCATTTGTTTGCTTTAAAAAAAAAATCTTTTTATATTCTTATCTCCAGCACCTTCAGTTAACAATTTTGTGTATTTAACCTCTTAGCTCTACCATACACGATGTATGTAGAGTTCAGGACAGAGGGCTTGTCCAGTTCTGATTCTTTGCCATTGTGGGTGTGTATCCCCACCTTGGAGGTAGAAACACTTCCATGTTGAGGATTTCGGGTCTCCCGGGAGTGTCTCAGCACTTCTTCTGGGTTTTCAAAACATCCGGGTACGAGAAGACACACTTTATTGAAAACGTTGATCCCAGGAATTCAGTTCTCTCTGCCATCTCAAAACTAAAATCCAAGAATCAGCAACTTAATAAAAATGCAGTAAATTAGCACCTCTAGACAAGAGCAGAGTTCATTCAGAGCTGGGGTCTGCCTGGCTGAGCCAGTACTCTCTCCATTTTAATAGTTTAATAAAAATTAGCATAATTAACGAACATCTGTATGATCCAGAGTGGTGCAATTTGGCACTTGGAAACGAGGGCTTAAACATGATTGCTGCGAGTTTAATGTTGTTTTAATTCTTTTTGGCACTGTGCAGTGAAATGAACGTTTGGTGGTGATAGTTCTCGGCCGGATCTCATCTGCATTTTTCTCCCTTTGATTATGAGCAATTGTGGACTCCCCAGCAATTCATCAAAGTAGAAATTATTTTAAAATACCTCGTGGTGTTCAGACTGGGCTGGGGCAATGCATGGGGGGGTGGTAGTGGAAGAGAAGGCTAGAAATTTTCCATTCATGCTTTAAACATCTCAAGCCCTGCAGCCCTGTTTGCGTCTCCAACCAAGGGATGAAATCTGGAAAAGCCAGTCAGATCCTAAGACCTGGAGGTGCTTTGATTAAGCTCCTAGGCTCCCACAGCAGGATGCTTATGGTCTCTGAGACTGTGCCATCCTCCTTACACTCTGCCCGCTCTTTTGTTTTGAAGGGCAAAGAGTTGATTTCACTTATTGCGGGTCTCACTGCTGTGGTGAGGCTACATCTGCGGTCGGCAGGGTCAGTGCTCCCCTCGAGCAAGAGCCCGCTGGCTGGGAGCCTGGCCTTTGCAGGTGCCCTGCTGTGGCTCATCTGCTCCCTGTTTGCACCCTCTTCAAGTTGGCAGAGAGCGCCTTCCCAAGGCTCAGTCCCTACTCTTGGCATTACAGCCAAAGGCGGATGCGACGAAGCACAAGTCCAAGTCAGGAGTCTTGACCGGTCCCTAGGGAGGGAATGCCTGATCTGCGCCCCTCGGGTGATGAAGACAACGCCATATGGTGGGTGGAAGACCACACGTCACACGTTTCAGAAAGTTGACTTTGATCAGAAGACTGTCAAACGACATTGTGCCCACCTTCTGCCTGTGAGGAGGCGGGAGAGCTAAAGCTAGGGTTTTTATGAGTAACCGTGCGAGAGGAAGACGGAATGTGTGTTCCCCTCCACAGCAAGGCTTTATGGAATTGGTGTTCCAGTGACACACTACACAGAAGGCAACACTGCAAGAAAAGTTAAGGTGGAAGCTGCCCTAGCTTCCGTGTTGGAAAATGGACAGTAACATAACTTGTACGGAGAGGAACTTAAATCGTCCTGACAGACAGAGGCCAAGGAGCTCTGGGTAATTTCCCAGCAGGCAGTGCAGATGGTAGGGAGAAGCTGGCCTGCGGACGGAGGGAATGAGAAGGCGTGGGGAGACGGCATGCCGGGTGGTAGACTCATTTATTTAGGGCTGACTTTCAAGGGTGCCAGGATGGCTCAACTGGTTGAGCATCTGGCTTTGGCTCAGGCCATGATCTCGTGGTTTGTGGGTTCAAGCCCTGCGTCGGGCGAGTGGCAGCTCAGCTCAGAGCCTCGAGCCTGCTTCAGATTCTGTGTTTCCGTCTCTCTCTGCCCCTCCCCTGCTCTTATTCTGTCTCTGTCTCTGTCTCTGTCTCTCTCAAAAATAAATAAACATTTAAAAAAAAATTTTAAAGACCTGTTTTCAAAAGCTAATTCCCTGTTCTTTTTAAGATCAACCCAGTCTCACTCATTATGGCACCTGAGACTCTCTTCATGGTATTTAGGGAGCCATTTGGGGAAAGTGTCTCCGAAGGCAGTTTGCTCTCTTCCTGCCACAACCAGTTAAATCACCAGGGGAATATCTGCTCAACTAACAGAATAAATCCCACTGCTCCCTTCCTTTCTTCATAACCTCATTTAACAAGTATTTTTTGGCCCCATTCTGTGCTGGGCAGCACGCTGAGTGCTGGGAGTGGAACAGCAAACAAAACCAACAAGGTCCCAGCTCTCACAGAACTTTCCCTCTAGTGACTGGCACTGAGGCAAAGGCGGGCAGACACAAGGCCGTGCAGTGAACTCATTTCCGGGGAAGCCCAGGGGACAGTACTGTGGACCACATCGCTGGGGCCCCCACACAGAGAGTGGCAAAGAGAGGCTTCGAGAAAATCTAGAGAAACCCAGGAATTGAGATCTGAAGGCTGCTTACGAGGGAGGAGGGAAGTAGAGGCTAAAGAGACAGAGGACGGGCTTCAAGGTAAGAGCGCCTCTGACCCACGGGACTAACTGAGACAAAGTCTGTTTTACCAACAGTCCACTAGATTTAGGGGGTGCACGTCGATGCTGAGCAGTCAGTGGGAGGGACCAGGTGATGCACAGCCTCGTCTGCCCTTGTTAAGACGTTGACAAAAAAGCAGTGAGAAGGCACTTAAGGGTTTCAACAGAGCAGTGGTATTATCAGTGCACATTAAAATGAGTCTGGCTGCAGAATGAAGACAAGATTGGAGAGGCAAGTGTGGAGAAACAGAAACCATTGTGGGGGGTTGTTTCTGTAGTCCTCATGAGAGATGACAGTGACAAGAATAGGGTATTGGCGATGGGAATGGAGAGAAGTGCATGGGTTCCGGTAATGCTTTGAAAAGAATCTACAGAACTCAAGGACTGACTGGAAAAGGAGGGTGAACTTGGAAATGACTCTTGGGTTTCTAGCTTGATGAACTGAGTGCATGGTGCACTGAGACAGAGAACACAGGAGGTAAAGATAGTTGGGGAGTGAGAATGGAGATAGAGGCAGGATGACGGGGTAAATTTAGGATATATTGAGTTTGAGCAGCTTAACTTATGCACTTGGGGTTTATGATCCAACACTTAGATCTAGGCTGGGGCCGTGGTTGTGAATCGTTTACATGGTGGCTGCAGCAGGGACAAAATCAAAGCTGCATAGGGAGAGTGCAGTAAGTCAGAAGCAGGCCAGGACAGAACGCTGGAAACAACCATACTAAAAGGAAGGGTAGAGAAAGATGAGCTTGCAAAGGAGAATAAGAAGCAACCAAGGAGGTAAGAGGGAAGCCAGGAGAGTGTAATTATCATAGAAACTAAAAGAAGAAAATGCCTCAAGAAGGATCCATAGTGCCAGTACTGCTGAAAGATCAAGTAAGTTAAGGACTGAGAAGTACCATCCAGTCTGAGCAATTAAGGAGGTTAGAGGAGACCATGGGGGAAGTGTGTACGTGGTGTGACTCAGCAGAAGCCTGGGTCGAGTGGCTTGAAGATTGAATAGAAAGCAAGATCTGGGAGTAGAAAGTGAGGTAAACTCTTTGAGTAAGTGACTATGAATGAACAGTTGGCATCGACAAGTAGAAACGGGAAGTAGACGGGGGCGCCGGGGGGGGGCGCAGTCGGTTAAGCGTCCGGCTTCGGCTCGGGTCATGATCTCGCAGTTCTTGGGTCTGAGCCCCACGTCAGGCTCTGTGCTGACAACCAGAGCCTGGAGCCTGCTTCAGATTCTGTGTCTCCCTCTCCCTCTCTCTCTCTCTCTCTCTCTCTCTCTCTCTCTCTGCCCCTCCCCTGCTCACACTCTGTGTCTCTATCTCAAAAATAAACACTTAAAATTAAAAAAAAAGAAAAGAAATGGGAAGTAGACATGTGGTGGGAACTATTTAATAAGTGTTTTCAAAGCGGGGCTGGGGGGCTCAGTCAACTGGGCATCTGACTCTTGATTTCGGCCAGGGTCATGATCTCATGGTTTGTGAGCTCAGGCCCCACGCGGGGCTCTGGGCTGACAGCACAGAACCTACTTGGAATTCTTGTCTCCCTCTCTCTTTGCCTCTCTCTCTCAAAAATAAATAATTTTTTAAAAGATAAAGAAAACTCAACTTTAAAAAAATAAAAAATAAATGTTTTCAAAGATAAAAGAAACTTGAACACATTTTGCGCTGATGAAAGGAGCCATTTACATTAGAGGCTGAGGTCAGACTCCACAGAAACTCATCTCTGAGAAATAAAGAAAGTGGAAGGGTTGCAAGGGCACATAGTGAAGGATCGCCTGAAACCCAAGTACACATGGGGAGAGAGAGTCTTTTTTTAATGTTTTATTTATTTCTAAGAGAGCGAGAGCGAGAGCGTGAGCAGGGGAGGGTCAGAGAGAGAGGCAGACACAGAATCCAGAGACAGGCTCCAGGCTCCACGCTGTCAGCACAGAGCCTAGCGCGTGGGGCTCAAGCCACAAACCGCGAGATCATGACGTGAGCCGAAGTCGGGTGCTTAACCGACTGAGCCACCCAGGCGCCCCGGGGAGAGAGTCTTAAACCAGGGAAGGGACACTTCCTCCACTTTAATGGGAAAGAAGAGTGGTTGTCCACACAGGTTAGGTCCTCTTTTGGTGGCTGAAGGTTGACACATCTGATAGGTTCTCTTTCCATTTTGAAGGTGGAAAAGAGGTCATCCGCTGAGAAGGAGGGGGAGGCAGAGCTGGAGGTGGGGAGATACGCTATCAAAAAAGAACAGAAAGATACCCAGTTATCCTGAAATTTTATTGTGTCACCAACCTGGTTTTCCTTCTTTCTTTTCTTTTTCTTTCCTAATAGAATTCAACAGCCAGGTGTGCAAAAAGCAGACGGGTAGCTTCATGGGACCCCAAAGCCAGCTGAACCAGAATACATGATATTTCCTATAGTATTCCTATATTTTACTCCCATCAAAAGAAAGAAAATATTTTCTGGTTCTTTCAGAAATTCTCCCATAATGTTTAACATCCACTGTGCTTTCGGAAAAGCTCTTCTGTATTCAAGGTGCTCCTCTCCCAGCCCTGCGAGCACCCCTTCTTTTAATCCCTCTCATTCCCTCTCGTATTTGCCCCTCTCTGGGGCCCTTATGTCCCGCCTGTCATTACTGATGTACCTGTCAACCTCCCACCTCTTCCTGGGGAAGAATCTGATGCTTAGAGCACCTGCTGTGTATCAGACAGTTGTACTCCCACAACACAGGAGAGTGATATTCTCCCTGCTCTTACAGAAAAGGAAGCTAACACTAGGCGAACGTAAGGTCACACGGCTACGGCTACGAAATGACCAAGTGGGGATTAGATCCCAGTCTGTCTGACTCCAAAGCCCATTACTCTATCTGCTCTCAGCTCCTGGGAAGCAAGCACCGCTCTGACCCATCATTACATCCCTCATGGGAACTCAAACAGCACTTTGTACATGGAAGGCGCTTGGTAAATACTATTGATTTGAACTGTGACCTGATTCCCTGAATATCTTTAATGCTCTGGCATTTCGGGCATGCCCGACTTTCTCAGAAGAAGCCGATCCACTCTGCTTCGTAAAAGACACGCTCTTTACAATGCAATGGCATCGCCTGTGCTAAGTTTACGTTGTTGAATATAAACATACTGTCCCATGCAATCACTGTAAAAGATGAACAGAATTGTGACCGAATTCCAGCTGAAACCATCCTCTTTTCCCATTTCAGGAGTACAACATGTATGGCTGGTGGGTAGGAGAACTGAACAGCCTCATTGGGATTGTTCCAAAGGAGTATCTCACCACTGCCTTTGAGATGGAAGAAAGATGAGGCCCAGGTATCAGAACTACTGCCAATAAGTCTGTTGACCGTGCTGTCATTTCTCTGTGAAGAAGAAGAGTTGCCAGTGAAGTGGCTTTTCTTCATGACTTAATTAGCATAGAAACTTAATTTTTCTCTTCTGCAAAAATCTGGAGGTAAATGATCCAAGGTGTCAGGTCCCAGATATCTTCTCTTTTTGCTCCACTTGTGTGTGGCCAACATTCTAAAGCTTACCTCATGGCCCAAGATGAATGCTGCAGCTCCAGCTCTCATGTCTGTAGCCTGCCCAGCAGGAAAGATCAAATGAAAGAAGGGCACACCCGCTTGTTTTAAGGACATTTCACAGATGTTGCACACACCACTGCTTACACTCCATTGGCCAGAAGTTGGACAGATAGGCTTATTCTAGGTAGAACCTGTGTCCAGCTTAAAAGTGAAGGGGGGAGAGGATTCGTTAATACATGAAAAGGGGAGAACGCATATTGGGGAACAACTAGGGATTTCTGCCACAAGAATAGATTTGGGTTTCTTTATCTCCTGTGCCCAAACCCAGAGCACCATTTCCTCCAAATGCCCATGTATTATGATATGACTGGCCAAGACTAGGTCTCCAATATAAGAATTCCCATGAAACATAATCAAATTAACTTCTAGGCAATAAAGAACATGGCTTGTGTTTTATGAACAAGAACCACATCATATTTAAAACAGTGGAGTGAGTGCTTGCTTTGGGCGGGGTAGCAATAGGAGTCACTTTGGAGCATTGTGGGTTTTGTTTAGAATTAGGACGCTAGCACGCTGTCGCAAGCTCCATCTTCCGGCCTGAAATGAGAGCAGCCTTTATTGCTGGGGGTGAAGGATGACTTGTGTGACAGTGACACAAACTGTCCTTGGAATCTTCCAGACCAGGGCCCACTCTAGTGTGCAGCAGCTGCTGCGTGGATTCATTGAGGGAGATACATAGGTATAGATCTTACTCTAAGATGCCCTTGTACAACCGTAAAGCACCAGCTCAGGCCTGTCGCTCAAAGTTTGACTTTATGACTTTCCAGATGAGGACTTCATGTCCTGGCCACGAATGCAGAAGGGTTGGGATTTTTCTCTCAAATCTAAACAGACTCACTCTACTTTGCTTTGTCATTTATTTAATGACACAGTTGTTTATCTCCTCATTCTCTCTGACTCAGCAATTCTACATTGAGGAGTTAATCCTGTAGCTGCACCTGCACACGTACAAAAGCCTACACACCTGGCACCTGGCTGGCTCACTCGGTAGAGCATGTGACTCTTGATCTCTGGGTTGTGAGTTCAAGTTCCTCGTTGGGTGTAGAGATTACTTTTTTTTAAATTTTTTAAATGTTTATGCATTTTTTGAGAAAGAGATGGAGACATTGCGTGAGTGAGGGAGGTGCAGAGAGAGAGGGAGACACAGAATGTGAACCAGACTCCAGGCTCTGAGCTGTCAGCACAGAGCCCGACGTGGGGCTCAAACCCACAAACTCTGAGATCATGACCTGAGCCGAAGTCAGACACTAACTGACTGAGCCGCCCGTGCGCCCCTAGAGATTACTTTTTAAAGGCGGCCAGGGGAGTGAGTGTCCAGTTGCCTCTGTGTGTGGACGATATCTCTGGAAGGACAGAGACAGTAACACTGGTTGCCTCCAAAGACAGAGAAAGTGCATGACTGTGAGGGGAGGAGGCAGACACTGTTTACTTTGTGCCCTTTTAAACTGTCTTTATGTTGCATCATCAAAGCAAATGTATGTATTTTTCCTCCTTTAGGACACATAGTCTTGTCTCTGTCCTGCCTTTTGGAAGAGACTGATCATCAGGAGCTCCTATTCCATCCCCCAGACACCCCATCAACGCCATGGACTCCTCTTTACTAAACGGACCCAAGCCTCTGACACCTCGCGGTAACTGAAAACCACCAGTGAGACCAGTGGGAAGAGGCAGAGTCAGCAGATCTGTTACAAAACCCGCCTTGCCATAGCTTCTCCCACCTTTTATTTTTTCATCTGCCTTTAAACATGTCCCCACATCCACACCCACCTTCTCCACAGGCTTGCCACAAAGAAGGTGAGAGAAAAGGAAACCTTTGGAGGAGGAAGTTGCTCGTTGTTTCGGCTGACTTGGAAAGCATAAATAAACGTCATATTTGGTTCCTTGTAGTGTGTGATAGTGTCAGATCTTCTTTTTGCAGCGGTACCAAAAATGCTGGTTCCAGGTATTCTTGCTGCCTCCAAACAAAGGAGAAGAGGATAGCCAGAGAGAAAACAAAAACTCAGGCAGAGAAGGAGACGTGCCATTATCTTTCCGGGCAGAATCCTCTCTGGAACCCGGGCCTACCTGTTTCTGGTTGGCTTCTCAGACTTCTTCTGGCTGCATACTTGGTTATTTTTCCTAACGTGCTGACTCTGAAATGAGACAGGGCTAGAAGCAAGTCCTTGTAGTCAGCACATTGGAGAGCTCCTTTTCAGCACCCGCCCCCCGCCCCCAAGCAACCAAAGTGTCCTGTACCACAAGTCCCAGATAAGGGCCAAGGAAGTGCTTTGAGGAAGTCCTGCGTGCATACAGCCCCGGTCCTTTCCCTGCTGTCTGTGCGTAGCACAGGTTATCTGTGTCTTGAAGAGATTGCTGCAGGTGGTTAAGAACATGAGAATACACCCCAAATCCCCATTTACTACATATGTTCTCTCAAACAAGTTACTTGACGTTTTATGCCTCAATTTCCCCACCTTAGAATCTAGTGGGGACTCCGTTTCAGTGGGTCATTGGGAAAATTAAAGAGTCAACATGTGTAGCGTACTTGGAACAATGCCTGGCACGTAGCAATGGCTCAATAAGGCTTAGCTATTGTTATGGCCAGACTCACTGTCCAAGAAATTTTGGATAATGTACAACTGAACAGCGATAGGAATTTTACCTCTGAAACTGCCCGTTCAGAGCAGTCCTGAGCAGTCCTGGATTGGCAGGAGCCCTCCTCACCCCTGCAACAACCATATTCTAGCCCTGTGGTGAGACACCTGCTTCACATCACCAAGAGAGAGAAACTGGAGAACAAACGGGGATGCTGTCCGTGTTTCCCAAGTTTCTCAGAACATTTTATGCCAGCCCTTCAGTTCCAGATTTCCTGGCCCGGGAATTAAAAAAAAAAAAAAAAAAAAGGAAGCTTTTTGTGTATGTGATGGATGAAGAGGTAAGAAAGGGGGACAATTGAGGCCTAGGGGGTAGGAAAAGAGAAAGGGAGATAAAAGGCAATACAGAACTGTTGATAACGTGCCCTCCACTTTACACAGGGCGCTAAAGGAGACTGAACCACTAGGTGGCAGCAGATGAGCAGATGAACCAAAAACAACCAATTGCCTCCAGTTTCAGGAAGCTTCGCACCAATCCCAACCTACGGTAAGCACAATGGGCATTGTTCTGAAGTGTTTAACGAAGGAAGCAGACAGAAACCCTTCTATGGCCCCAGAGTGTTCCCTCCCTTAAAGAAACCCCTAGGGACCAAGGCTGGAAGGCCCGTGGGGAAGAGGAGAGAGCTCCATTGTGCGCCTGCTCTGTGACTGAGAGATGCTGGAAAAGGGGATACCAGAGGAGGAAGAGCAGGCATCTGGGGCAGGGTCAGAAGAAGGATGAAAAAGGAGGAAGGTCAAGGTAACTTCTCCACTCTGCACAGTTCAGGAAGCTCTCGGTATCATGGTCATTGGCTTCCAGCACTTTAAACAAAATCCCCTGCTTGCTATGGTCTCTCCTATGCCTGGAGGCCAGCATGCGCTGTACTATGAAGGTCTCTGGCACCTCCATCAACTGCGCGGTGGGCACCACACTCAGATCTCTGACCCTTCTAGCTGTAAAACTCAGCAGAAAGAGAAATCGGATTGGCCCTCAAAGATACGAACAAATGGACTAATCAGGAATTTGGCCCTTAGCCATCTGGCGATCTCCGACTCTGCTACCTGCTACCGGAAAAGATAGAGGAAGTCCGACGGGTTGATAAGACTATCTACAGGCTGAAGGACATTCTCTTTCAGGAGAAGGTTCTGAAGGAGACCTTTTGGAATCAGTGGATTCCTACAGTCTGTCTGAAGCTAAACCACACCTACGCAAACTGCTGCCACCCAATTTGATGGCCACTGTTGTAACCAACAGCCTTAGAAAGCAACTGGCTAATTAGATGACCACTTCTCTGACTCCCTTAACCAAATCCCCACCTTACTGCCTGTGACTAACTGGATAGCTGGGGCATGAGACCACTTATCCAACCAATTTGTATGTAAGATGGCTTCCTGATAGCCACTAATTGCTCTGATAGGGGGGAAAGAGGGGAGGGGGGCTTCTTTCCTTCCCTGATTTTATGTAAAGGAAGGAAATAGAAGAAAGAAAAGATCTAAACTTAAGAAGCAAATGTATATCTGCCTCTTACAAATAAATAAATAGTAACTCACCAAGGACACCTAACACACAGAACAACTAACTTTGTGACATCCACTGGGTAATCTGACCAGGGCTGGTGCCGTTCAGCCTCCATTGTCCAAGCTGATATCTGAGAATCCTAAACGCTCTGAAAGCAGCCTTTCAGCTACAGTTCACTAAAAACATCGTTTCCCAGCGTGTTTCCTCTCTCAGCCGTAGAGCAAAATAGCAGACACATTGTTTTGCACTACCTCAATACTGAATTTCCTCCTCCTGTTGTCTCTCGTTGAAATCTGTATTTAATTCAAAACCCACTGCACCTGTTCCCCTGGAGAATAAAAATGGAAAGAGACGGGAATTCCTCTTGCGTCTCACTTCCTAAACCCAGACAGTCTGATTCCATTTGAAGCGAGAGCAGTGGCAAAAGTTGCACCTGACGAGACGCACTCCCTCTGGTTCGAGACAGATACTGGATCTCAACATAGCATGTGAGGAACTGCCTAGATTTCACGTTCGCGCCCACTTCTTTTTTTAGCTGGCTCAGTTGTACCGCCTCATTTGCCGTCAGTCTCTGCAAGTGGCAAAGCTGAGGATCTGAAAGGTGTTGACTTGGACAAAAACCCACACAGAATCTGCCCGGGGAGGAGCAAATGCAATGAACAACCCTGGAAATTCTCAGTCTGCTGCTTTGCTTGTTGAATCACCGGAGCCAGGCTGCAGCTAGACACCTCCAGTGACACATTTTCAAATTCTGTATTTCATGCCAGTCGCTTGCATCACAATAAAGCAGTGGTTCTGTGCAAAGAGCAAAATCACGCATGTGCAGGGGGATGTTGGCAGCTGGGGGTGGCGGAGAATTGGGGGGGCTGGTACGTTCCTGCATTTAAAAACCAGTCTGAGAGAAATGGAGGGGAAGAGAATCAAGAAAGAAAAAAATAAAAGAAACCAAAGCATGTTCTTTTTTTTTTGTTTTCATATAAGAACAAAACTCTTAGTGCCAAGTTCAGAGGTGCTTTCGTCTTTGGCCAAAGAGAAGCCCCTCCCCACAGTCTCCCCACCAAGAGTCGCTCTGGAAGGATAAATCTTATGTGCCATTGATTTGCTGATTCCTGGAGCACCAGCAAAATCTGTGGAGCTGATTTAGAAAAAGCAGCCGTCTACACAGAGGATTATCTCTGCTACACAGCCCAGTGACTCAGACTCATTTTCTAGTTTGTGGGTTACCATAGTCCCTTGCTCCTCCCCCGCCCCTCCTGCCCAGCTATTTCATTTCCCTTTAGAATTTACGGAGATTGGGTAGGGAGTTTGAAACTTAGCAACTCAAAAGAGATTTTTCTTCTTCGAGGGATTTCAAGTGTTCTCCCTATTTCCCTATCAAAAACTAACTATTCAGAAAACAGGCTGTTTTGGTAAGCGGGTTTTGTTATTAGTGTGACTCGATGACCATTCTTTTGCAACTCTATAGGGCTCAGTTAGCAATACATTTTAAGATGTAGCCCATTTTGTACCAAAAAATCGTTTATAACTGTAATGCTTCCCCCCAAAAAAACTATTGTATTAGAGGAAACTGAACTACAACTAACAGGGTAACCATATAACTTAGTTCCCAGAGGTTGTTTTGAGACAAAAGGGGCAGTTACTGATAATTGATCATCAGGGCCAAGACCACAGGTGTAAACCAGGATGAAAGGTCCCCCTAAAAATCAGGCAAAATGGGGCATCCGGTCACCTGGGGAGGGAGTAGACGGTAGATAGAGATTATCTGGGTCTCTGGATACGGCACCTGGGAACATTCCTTCTAATGAAGCCCGCCCCTGCCAGCCTGGCTCCTAGGCAAACTCTGCCAATGAGGCTTTCTTTTCCTGATGCCTAGACTGTTCCAAGAGGCCCGGTATCTCTGGCATCAAGCTGCTCGTGGGGCTGGCCGGCTGTTGGCCGCTGTGTGTGTGTGTGTTCCGTTCCGTCACGGGGCCCCAACGCGGCCGGCCACCCCTCCACCTGGCAAGGCGCCAGGAAGTGAGTTTGTAGCCCTGGGCAACCGTGCGCCACTCCCTTGCCTCCGGTGATGGGAGCGAGTTCCAAGAAGCCTCTAGTGCTGGTCCTCAAAGAGGGCATCTGGCTCCACTGTAGACGCTCTTAACCAGATGGTGAGCCCCTGACCCTCTTGTAGCCCCTCGTCAGGTCACGGAACAGAAAATGGGCTACAGACACTTCCCTTTTCCCCCCGCAGTCAGTCAGACACTCTGGCCTTGCTCCGCCTTGAACCCCTCAGGCGGCACATGCACACCACCCACCGGTACTGGAGGCCTCCCGTTGGTCGGCACCCCGCCAGGCCCGTCACTGACGTTCCCCACCTCTGGGAAAGCGCCTGGCATCTGGAGATTTTACATCATTTCTTTGACGTCTGTAGGGCTGGGCGGGGGCAGGGGCAGGGCAGAACTTGGAGCCTTCCTACTTCCTCTGTCAGTGTGGTATTCTTAACCTGGGCACTATTGACACTTGGGGGCAGGTGATTCGATGTTGGGGACACTGTAAGATGTTCAGGAACATCCCCGTTCTCCACCTACTAGAGGCTGGTAGTACTCCTCCCACACCCCCAGTTCTGACCCCAAGATGGTCTCCAGACAGTGCCAAATGTTCCCTGAGAACAAAATCACCCCTGGTTGAAAATCATGGTCTTGGGACATCGGTGTGTTTAGGGCCAAGCACAGAGAAACTGTCCTACCTTCTAGAAGTGTGTGCTTCAGCCACTGGATTATAGTGATAGAGAGAAGCTTACTGCTAGGTTGGGAAGACCTAGGGGGGAAATGCTACGAATTCCTCAGGATCTAAGAACAGGCAGGCCAACCCCTCTGCCCCTGGGAGATCCGCTTGCCTGCGCTGCTGCAGATTTACACTACAAAAATGTTTGCAAATGAATGAGCCTGTAATTGCTGATTTAGAGAGCCGCATGCCAATCTCTCACATCTTGAGCTCTGCTGTTGTGGTCCTTGCTTCCCTTTCCCGTGGCAGAAATCTACAAGGGGCGCCCTGATCAGGACTCTTGATCAGGACGGAGTGAAATGCCGTGTACGACCTCAGAGCAAGAGACCAGCTTCACCAAAACACGGCATGAGGGCAGGTGCAGCCCATGGGGAGCCCTGGCTCCCTGCGCTTTGTACTGGGTAGCGCTGGGCGGTCCTCAGGCAGAAGTGGGCAATGTCTGGGCACCTGTCATCTCCCAACGGCGGCGATTACCCTTCCTGGTCTTTCATGTTAGTTTTCAAGGGGAAGTTTTCTCATGCAAAACAACTCCTAAGAGCTCGGGCAAGAACCAAATAAATAAATAAACAGAACACAACCCAAACCCACTGCTCTCTCCGGAGGCCAGGATAGGACGAGGGGTCTACTGCCTTTGTTGTTTTTGCCGGCACGGGCCAGACAGCAAGGCCATCGCTGGCCCTGGTGCCAGCCAGAGCCCTGTCGATGCTGCCTCCCCTGGGCTCCGAATCCGAGGCACCTGGAAGGGTTATTAGCAGGATTGGAACTCATCCCTCTGCTGGGACTAGATCATAATTACAGTAATTTTCTAACAGAGCTGGGCAGTAGGACTGTTTAATCAGCATTCGACTCCCTTGTGCTCCCAGCCCTCATCACTCAAGGAGAGGAGTGGGATGGCTCTTAAAGAGACAGTGCCCGCCTTTCAGCACTTGGAACAGATGTGCCCTAATTGGTAGAATATATCTAAGTCTCGTAGCTTACAGCAGGCAGGTTGCATTGCCTTCATCAAACCGCCCTGGGCTCTCACTGTTTTGGGCCTTCTGCTCAAGGGAGCTGGGTCAGGCTGCTGGTGGGTTTGGCTTCCCACATCAGCTTAGCCACCAGGGGAAGTCCACACACGGGGCTAGAGCACTTATGGAAGGATCTAAACTAGCTGGCCCCTTGTAAACGGATGGAAACGGATGGTCTGAAGGAAAAGGTGCTTGGCAGGACTGAAGGAGGGATGTAAGAGCCATAGAATAAAAAATGTTGGCAGGGGGCTTCCTATAACCCAAAGATTACCGAAGCATCTCATGCTCCTGCCCTTCCAGCGGGGGAAACCTTAAAGACGTTCAGGTAGTCTCTTAGTTCTCACACTCTGGCTTTCCCATGTCTCCCTACTTATTACTCTCGCCCCTTTTACTGCTGTGGAAATGTCCCTTGTTTTTCTTGTCCTTCGCTGGTGGAATTGGACCAGGTCTCCCCTGAATGGGAATAAAATTACTCACTTTGCTCATTGAATTCGGAGCATTCTGTCTTTTAAAAAGTGTGGCTCTTGTTATCCTTTGGAGCATAAACTGTCCATTGTTTATTAGATCTTGAGATTTGGGGGCGCCTGGGTGGCTCAGTCAAGTTAAGTATCTGACTTCTGCTCAGGCCATGATCTCCCGGTTCGTGGGTTCAAGCCCCATGTCGGGCTTCAGATTCTGTGTCTCCCTCTCTCTCTGATCCTACCTGCTCATGCTCTGTCTCACTCTATCTCTCAAAAAATAAATAAATGTAAAAAAAATGTAAAAAAAAAAAGATCCTGAGATTTGAGGTTCCAGCTTTCAACTCTAAATCTAGCCATTTCTAAAGTGGAACTGATTTTTCCCGAGAAGTTATTTCTCTAATAACATGCTAGCAGTGGCTCCTGCTGCCCTGCTGGTAAACCAAATGCATACTTGGTCTTGGTAGCAGTTCCTCAGAGTTATGCAGAGAAAAAGAGCTAGGGCAGGGAAATAAATCAGAAGAGGGGAGTGGGAGGCCCTTGGGGGAGCAGGCTGCGCACACCCCCAGATAAGAAGGTAGAGTGGGGTGGGAATAGGAAGGGCGGGGGAGACGCTCATCCACAATTCTAAGAAAGGCTGCGCTGAGCCAGGTGACCTGCCCTCTACAGAGCTGAGTCCTGCTGGCAGAGGGCTGCCCAGGAAGGTGGCTTAGGATCCGTGGCCAGGCGTGACTGAAGAACTCGCTGGCCCGCACCACACTGGTTGTCTGCTTGGCTTCAGCGGCCTCTCCGCCGGCTGCTCGCGCACAAATCTGCAGACGCCACCCCAGTCCCTGACTGAACGCTCCCGTCGCCTCCGTGAGGCAGGCCAGGCGCTCGTCTGTTTCCATTTCTCCCTTCAACCCCATTTCACATCCTCCTGGCCCCCTGTCCTCCCCACCGCTAAGGTGTTGAGGATACACAGCAGGAGCTGGGCACATAAACAAATTCAGACATGCAGCTAACTGAATGTCCCATCAGACTGTTAGAGTCACGATCACCTTCCAAACTACGCCACCAGAGAGGTGTCTAGGACTTGCTGGTGTGGATCTAAGGCCTCGCCAGTCAGAAAACTGAGGACTGCAGAGGAGCTCTGACTTCTGGGAACAACTCCGAAAAGTCGTGCAAATGGACGTGGGCTTTGTGTTTGTTTGTTTTTACCCTGAGTAGTAGTGGGTTTATTTTAGTTCAAACACTTGGTCTCACAGAGCTTAGAAAGGAACTCTCACATGAATATACTCTCCCACCACCTAAAACTGCTTTGTAGGAGCACTGGCTGGCTCAATTGGTAGAGCACGTGATTCTTGATCTTAGGGTTGTGAGTTCAAGCCCCAAGTCAGGGGTAGAGTTTACTTTTAAAATAAAGAAATTTTAAATAAATAAATAACATGTTTAAAAAAATGTTTTCTTTAAGTAGGCTCTACACCCAACATGAGGCTTGAACTAGTGACCCTAAGGACAAGAGTTACATGCTCTTCCGACTGAGCCAGCCAGCCACCCCATAAAAACATGCTTTTTAAAAACCCTGCTTGGCTCAGTTTAGCTTCCTCAGCTAGAAAATGAGTACAGTGCTTGCCCTGCCTTCCTTACTGGACATTGAGGTCAAGTAAAATGATGCAAAGGAGACTTATTGTCATACAAGAAAACCTACCTCCCCCTACACACACACACACACACACACACACACACACACAGCCACCAAACAAGATGAAAGCCACAGGCATGAGAGCGCTTATCACCAGTAACAGCAGAGACCAGACTTGGGCCACAGAAGCAGGGGTCAGAAAAAAAGGTGACTACATGGGACACCAAACCAGACTTGAATCTAAATTTGAACACAAAATACTTGAGTTCTACAAAAGCTGAGCTGGGTACAGTGGGGCCAGCCCCTCTCCCCAGTAGCTCCCCATCCTTCCTACTGAGCTCACCAGCCATGGTGAGTGGCCCTTAGCACACACAGGGACAGAGTGAAACAGGAGAGGCAAATGGATGGAGAGGAAAATTCAGTTTTGAGGTTTTCCTGGTAACTCTAGGCCCGCATCAGAAAAATCCCTTCCCCTCCCTGCTTAGGACGTCTCCTCCCGAGGCATACGCTCAACTGTGCGCAAGACAGTGAGGGGATGGCGTCTGGCCTTGGATTAACTGAGCTGCTGTTGTACGCACCGCTGGTAATGGATCATTAAAAAAGCCGAGAGTCAGAAAAATCGCATCCGTGTCTTTGAATGGCTCCTGCTGTCCCAGCAGCCCACCCTGCTGGCAGAACTAGCTGCTGAGCACCAACTCTGGGAAGAAAAGGAGTGAACAGAAGAAGGCCAACCCAGCTTGCTGTTTTTTGGCTGAGTAGGGAATTGACACAGACCACCTCCGGCTCCTGTCTGGAAGTTTCGAGATCAGAGAGCTTCAGGCACAGCTGGGTTCACAGCTGCACCATTTGGAGCATTGGACTCATTAATATTCATGAGTCATCCCCACCAATCGGCAGAGTGGATGCCATTAGCTTAGCATCTGTCGGGTTTTTGTGAGGGTTGTGTATGGAGTTTTTTTTCCCCTTTTAAATGAACTTCTTTTGACATTTTGGATTTGCCTCTGTAGGTTTTCTATCCTCGCCTTGCTCTGCTGCATCATATAAAGGAGGGGCCCAGGGGAGGCGGGCAGGAAAGAGGGATGGGTCCCAGCCAGGGCTCTGCATCTGCCTGTTGACAAACTTTATTTCTCTTTCAGCACCTGGCACATCAGACAGGCTGCGAGGATGGAAACGGCAGCAGGTAAATTACACCTAACGAGGTTCATGCCCACAAGTGCGGGAAAAGCCAGATCCCCACCCTCCAGAAGACGACCCTTCCTCCGGCGGTGGGCTGGAGCTGCGCGCACAGTGCTGGAGAGCTGCGGCCCCCGGCTCTGAGCCGTTATTTCCACGCTGATAAATTCATGATTTATGAAAGTAACGACCGCCAGCCCTCACTCCCTCCTCCTTTGCTACAGCTTGTTAGACACGAATGGCAACAACAGTCTTAAATACTTGGAATTTTATTTCAGGCCAAAGCCCCTCAACTCTGAACCAAATGCCATGACAGGCCCACAGCCCAGGCTGGTAGTAAAGGAGCCCCCGGACGGGGTGGGGCGGCTGGAGGAGGCAGGGGTGGGCGAGGGGAGAGCCGCACAGCCACACCTGAGTGCCCGGCCACGCACAGAACCAGCCCGGAGCTGGCAGCTCTCCTCCCCGCGCCGGCTTCTCAGCGGGGAGGAATTACGGCAGCAGGAGGGCAGAACGCCTCATTGTCTGAAGGCTTGTCGTTCCTCATCTCCATCCCCAGAGCCCTCTCCAAGCACAAACAAAGCCCTTGCGTCCCATTGGACTGAACAGACGGCCTCCCTGCCACACAGCAGAGGGACGCTGTGGTAGCTGAAGCCCTGGGGGCAGGGGCTGTTACTAAGGGAGAAGAGAAGGATTCAAAAAAACGAGGAGCCCACGCTAACCCTGCAGGAAACATAGTCACGCCTCTGCTTTATAACCAGAGGGGACAGCGACAGCTCAGGACCCAGGACCCAGGACGGCCTTTTCTAAAACAAAACCCCCTGGGCCGCTGCCTTTTCTCCGGCTGTGCTGACCACTCCTCTTCAGCAGATGGCCGTGAGCTATTCCATGAGTCTCGGCCCCACACGGTGAGACTGAGGTCTTGGGGTATGCAGGGAACGCCGGCGACAGGAGTCACAGCACCGTTCAGTTCCATGGTATTAGTGAAGGCGGGCAAGGGGGTGGGAAAATCAGCGTTCACCACCGGGTCAGTGAGAGGAGGCAGGCAAGAGACCAGCCTCCCAGAAAGAAAGTGCTCCAAGGGCCGCAACAAAAACACAGCCCCTGGCAATACAACTATGCAAGCATTTCCGCTGGGTCAGTATTCTATAGGACAGCTTAACATCTGCCCCCAAAACCAGTCACCTGAGGCAATGCTCCCTGGCCCATTCAGGAACATCTAAAGAAACTCAGCTCCCAGGGGAGTAAATACACCTCATGTCTCCTGCAAAACCAACGGCCCGAGGGCCTAAAGCCTAACTTACAGCTGCACAGTGTTTAATTCCGTGGAGGAAGCTTGAGGAGCTGTTGCCATCCACCTCTGTGCAACCAACCTGAACAGAAGCGACCGTAAGACAGTGGTGGCCCAACTGCCCACACCTGCCCTGTGCCCGATCCCACTCCGACCAATCCCTGTGCCGCCTTGGAGCAGAACTCAGGACTCAGACCAGAAGCTCATTTTTCCAAAACTGTTTCTAACTGCCCAGGGTCCAAAGGCACGGCAGGGTCCCCTGCCGCGGCCCTCCTCACTGGCTGAGGAGCAGATGTTCCCTCATCCGGTCTTGTAAAATCACAGCATGATGGCGAGGGGGAGGGTGGCAGAGGGGGGCTTTCCAAGGAAGGAGCTTCAGAGTCAACAACAGGAGCCCACACCTCCAAATGGTCCTTTTCTTCCCTGGGAGGTGGGGAGGGAGAGCTCCTCCTGCCCGATCTGGGAAGAAAGCAGCAACTGGGAAAAAAACAGGAAGGGGAAAAGGAGGGGATGAACGGAGAAACAAAAATCCATGGGTAAGCACAAGTGAACAAGCAGCAAGACAGCCACATAAATGGAATAT
The DNA here is from genome assembly GCF_006229205.1 of Suricata suricatta. Taxonomy (NCBI): domain Eukaryota; kingdom Metazoa; phylum Chordata; class Mammalia; order Carnivora; family Herpestidae; genus Suricata; species Suricata suricatta. Next base: position 35,299,052 of record NC_043716.1, read on the forward strand.
TATTTGGCCATAAAAAGGAATGAAGCGCTGAACTTCTCTACATACGGATGCACTGTGAAAAGACACTGTGGAAGGAGCCAGTCACAAAAGACGACCCATCGTATGACCCTGCTTGTGTTCAGAATAGGCAAATCCACAGGTGCACAAAGTAGACTAGTGGTCATCAGGGGTCAGGAGTTGGGGAAAATGGGGAGTCACTGCTCATGGGTACAAGGTTTCTTTGGGGATGGTAAAAACTGGGGTTCTTGGGGCACCTGGGTGGCTCAGTTGGATAAGCCTCCGACTTTGGCTCAGGTCAGATCTCACGTTTGTGGGTTTGAGCCCCGCATCAGGCTCTGTGCTGACAGTTAGCTCAGAGCCTGGAGCCTGCTTCTGGTTCTGTGTCTCCTTCTCTCTCTGCCCCTCCCCCCTCTCATGCTCTGTCTCTCTCTGTATCAAAAATAAATAAAAAATTTTAAAAAATAATGAAAAAAAAAAAAACTGGGGTTCTCCCATCCAAGTACTAACCAAGCCTGACCCTGCTTAGCTTCCAAGATCAGACGAGATCAGGTGCGTTCGGGGTGATATGGCCGTTGAGAAAACTGGGGTTCTAAAATGGACTATAGTGACTGATGGTTGCACAACTTTGTAAACAAATTAAAAACTACTGAACTATAACGTTAAGACGATGGGTTTTAAAATATGTAAACTGTCTCAAAAAAGTTGTTAATTTTTTTTATAAGATTTTATTTTTAGGCACCTGGGTGGCTTAGCCGGTTGAGCATCTGGCTTCAGCTCAGGTCATGATTGCACAGTTCGTGGGTTCAAGCCCCACATCAGGCTCTGTGCTGACCACTAGCTCAGAGCCTGGAGCCTGCTTCGGATTCTGTGTCTCCCTCTCTCTCTCTCTGACCCTCCCCTGCTCACACGGTCTCTCTCTGTCTCTCAAAAAAAAAAAAATAATAATAATAATAATAATTTAAGATTTTATTTTTAAGTAATCTCTACAACCAATGTGGGGTCAATCTCACAACCCCAAGATCAAGAGTCACATGATCCAGAGACTGAGCCAGCTGGGCACCCCAAAATTGTTACTTTCACAGGGTGGGGAGGGGCACCTGGGTGATTCAGTCAGTTGAGTGTCTGAATTCAGCTCAGGCCATGATCTCACGGTTTGGGAGTTTAAGCCCCACATCGGACTCACTGCTGTCAGCTCAGAGGCCGCGTTGGGTCCTCTGTCCCCCCTCTCTCTGCCCGTCCCCTGCTCATGCTCTCTCTCAAAAATAAAGTAACCATTTAAGAAATTAATTAGTTAATTACATAAAATGGCGGGGAGAGAAATAAAGAAGAGAATAAGAACGTCTACTCTTCTTTTCCCCAAGTTTCAATAGGAGAGCCTGCTACCTCGGGACGAGTCAGCCCAGACGCTCAGGCCCTGGCCCGTGAGATGGGAGAACCATGCACAAGGGGAATGAGGCCTCTTCTGACAGACTACCTAGGCTGTGACAGTACTATCTCTACCAGTGGACAGCTCACTGGCCCAGGCTACAGAAGTCCTAGCCCTCGGTGCCTCTGAAATGAGAGCTCCAGTTACCTCTTTGGCTGGTCTCCTTTAGCCAGGTGAGAAGGACCTCGCCTCTCCTCCTGGACCCAGCCGCAGTTTGACATAGCGTAGTGAAGAATGGCGTCGGAAACGGTCATGGGGCTTCGGCCCTGGACACAGGCTTCGATCTCAGGCACCGAGAGCTGGCTTTGCAGGAAGAGGTGTAGCTGGCTGTCCGACAGGAGGACCACACTCTGCAGGACCCTGGGGAAAACACGGACGCACAACACAGCATCACCCCGAGCAGCTGCTCTCCCCAGCCCCACCTGCCGAAGGGCTTCTGGCTCAGGGAGCGCTGACGGTATGGAGCGAGCAAGGCATCTACCACAAACGCGCCTATCTGTTCAAAGGACGCATACTGCCTGGCCCCGCCCCCGCCCCGCCCGCGCCTCGGGAGGCAGTGCTAGCCCACCACATCCACTCACTTTTCCAGGAAGTGCTGCAGACCTTGCCGGCGCTTCTCGATGAACTCATCTGAGCTGCCAAAGAAGGTTGACTTCCCAGGAAGTTCAGGTACAGGGCTGTGGGGCCACGTAATGCAACACCCAAAATAAGTGTAACATTAAAGACAGTCAGTCCACCCCCTGATCAAGGAAACCCCCTAAAAAGAGGCACAAATCAATACAAGTAGTTTTTAATAAGGTGGGGGGAGGGGTGCAAGGCTAACATTGACCGCATGCCATCCATGTGTCAGGCACAATGCTAAGTGTTTTACAAACTTTATTTCACCTACTCCTCCTGAAATCCTCATGAAACCCGTATTATTAATGTCCCCACTGCAGTAATAAGGAAAGAGAATCAGAGAAGTTAAGTAAATTTCCCAATGTCACACAGTTAGTAACCAGCAGAGGTGGTATTTGAATCACATCTATGACTTCAAAACTTCACTGCTACTATACATTGTTTACAAAACCCACTCCCACCATCAGCTCTTAGTTTTGTTTTGTTTTGTTTTAAGTGTATTATGTATTTTGAGAGTGGGGCGGGGGGCGGGGGGAGAGAATCCCAAGCAGACTCTGCACCGGAAGCACAGAGCCCAACACAGGGTTCTAACCCAAGAACCAAGAGATCATGACCTAAGCCAAAACCAAGAGCCAGATACTTAACCGACTGAGCCATCCAGGTGCCCCTGTCAGCTCTTAGTTTAAAAAGGAAGAAACTTGGGGCACCTGGGTAGCTCAGTTAAGTGTCCAACTTCGGCTCAGGTCATGATCACATGGTTTGCGCATTCGAGGCCCGCATCAGGATCTCTGCGGTCAATACAAGAGACTGCTTCAGATCCTTGTCCCTCTCTCTCTGCACTTCCCCCATTCACTTGCGCTCTCTCTCTCTCAAAAATAATAATAAATTTTAATAAATAAATTAATTAATTAGAGAGGAAGAAACTTGGATATGTAGATGCAGAGCATGCTAGGTCCCGGCATGTAAATTAAAGACTACCTCCTCCAAACCAAGCAGGTCACATGCCTAGAATTTTCTAAAAGTAGTCGAGTTGTACCAAGGCATCCATAAACTCTTTAACTCCCTAGCTTCTATTATGAACATATTAAAAAAAAAAAAAAAAACAATAGGCCAGGGAGGCCTGGGTGGCTCAGTAGGTTAAGCGTCTGACTTCGGCTCAGGTCATGATCTCACAGTCCATGGGTTCGAGCCCTGCATCAGGCTCTGTGCTGGCAGCTCAGAGCCTGGAGCCTGCTTCAGATTCTGTGTCTCCCTCTCTTTCTGGCCCCTCCCCCACTGATGCGCACGCACGTGCTCTCTCTCTCTCTCAAAAATAGACATTAAAACAACAACAAAAACAGGGCAGGCAAGAGGATGCAGGATCTGTCAGAGGAAATTTCAACTGGCTACCAGGACCTGACCCACGACAGCGGTTTCATCAGTCCCACATATTAACTAACTGGCCAGGGTACCTGTCCCCAGAGCATTCAGTGACTGCCCTGCCGTGGAATCACTGTGCTAAATGGTCTCCAGTTTTAGGACTTATTTGGGATGGTATAAGTGAGGAGTGAACAATACTCCATTCCCTACGGCTCTCAGTCTGTTGTGTCTCTAGGAAAATGTCTCTGCACAAAAAAGAAGAAAAAATAAGATTTTTTACAGGTCAAATGGACAGGAACACCACTGCTCACGTTGAGTCCAAGTGCTAACAGGTTTCTGATAACTAGTGATAGGCACATATAAAATGCCAGCAGTACATTTGTTTAGCCCTGGATGAATATGCGTATAAAAAAAAATATTTTTGATACTTGTATGACTTTGTTAGGTCAGACTACTAGAAAATAAGAACTCTGTCTTTCCTTTTTCCACTGACTTGAAAACAATTTAAGAACACAGTTCTCAGTTTCCTAAGTGCCTGACATGTTGCCAAGTGTTTTATTGTGAACTCGGGTTCTCCCATAAGCCCCCGCCCCAGAGCCAGGAGAGGCAGAGGCGGGCTCACACTAAACCAGCGTTCCTCTGCAGCTGCTTTCTCAGCCACACGAACTCACGGTAGCGGCGACGCACACAGGACGTCTTGGCAGTAAAGGCCTTGCTGTTGGTCTACAGGAGGAAGTACATGAAAAAGGAAAAAAAAACCAGGTAGGAAAAGACCAAGTTTACATGAACTCCCCATGGTCCCTCTCCATCAGGCCACAGTCCTGATCGGGGGGTCCCCACTGGAGCAAGGCGCCACCGCCAGGCAGCCCAAAAGCAGCTCTCACGAATATCTCAAGCTCATTCCCCTCCTCCCTCCTTTTCTTCTGTCTCTGGACTGTCAAAATGCCCACGAACCGGTTCTGCCTCAGCACTGGAGAGTGCTGACCCCAATGCAGAAGTCCGATGCACTTACGTGGAGAAATATCTTATAATCCACATAAGAATTCCAGGAGCCCTCATTCTGCACGCGGGGGTCCTGAACACGCACAGTGATCACCTCCTGGAGGGAAGAAAGGCTCCTTCAGCTCAGCCACACAGTAAGGGAACGCTGACAACACAGGGGGCCAGATTTTTCCAATCAGTACCAACTTTCATTCATCTATCCATTCAATTCAACAAGTATTTATTGACTACCCACTCATGCATCAGACACTGCTCTAAGGCACTGGGGGTAGAACTCAAACATGAGACAAAAATCCTTGCCCTCTCATGAATGTGACATTCAGCTACATTCCAACGACCGGAAAAGGCCAAAACAGAGCCTCATTTCCCCGTATGGCTTTGCTATAGATTTCCTTCTCCTGCCTTTCTTTCGAGCTCATCAGAACCCCCACACTATTACTGTCAGTAGAATGCCACGGAGCATCTTTTCCCAAATCCCATGGAACTTTTACCCACCTGTTTCCTGGAGACCACACGCTTACCTCCTGCTCTTGGTATTCCAACATCCTACACCAAAAGCCCATTGGAGGAAAACATCTGATGAGGGACAGAAGACAGGGGAACAATAATGATTAGTATGCCTCTGTTCTTATACCTCTATACCAAGGCAAAACCCTGAACATTCTTACTTGAACCCCTGGGAAAACCCAGGCAAGTTTTTTTGTTCTCGTGTAAAACGTAAGAGGAAGCAAAAAAAATCCCCCCGTTAGCTCAGTGCCAAGCTAAAAACCCCCAGATGATTTGACTCCCTTCGCAGACCACTGCCAGGACCCTTCCCTAGGCCACCTCGAGCCAAAGCATGTTTGGGTTTGTGCAGTGTTCACCTCCAGCAGCCAGAACAGGCAAGTTCAGCTGTAAAATCTCTGCTTGAGGATTGCAGGTGAAAGCAGCGTCTCGCGGGCACACACAACACACCCTTCCCAGTGAGCCTAACACTGCCCCCTCCTGGCGGTTTAGAGACAACCACACCCCACAAACACCAAGGCTTTAAAAAGTCTCTTTGTCTCGCTGACCGTACCGGTCTGGTCACCTACCCGGAGGTAAATCATAGAGCTGGAGAGCTCCGGGAGCACCTGAGCGGGTTGCCCAGTTGCAACCTTCCTTTGTCAAATCTGTTCTCCGGAACCCAAGCCAATGGTTCCAATCATTTCCTCTCTCGACATGCTATCCGGTTTGTACCTCTGCCCAAGCACCCCACAGCTGCACAGGTCGGCTCGGGATGTTTTCCGCTCCTTTGTAGAGATTCATTAAAGCCTAAGTCCCTGATTTCCCCCAATGTGGCAGTTTACATGTGCAGCGACATCGCCCACTCTGACAAGGGGACCATGAAGCCTACAGCACAGGGTTACTCTAGTCCAAAGGGGCCCATGATGTCACCTTCTGTTAAAATACAGCACTAATCTTGTTACTCCTAGAACCACTCCAACAGCATCCACCCAGGCTGCCGCCTCCACCCCCTTCTCCTCTCTTAAGAGCGGAACAATAAGGTTTAATTTCCCTTTCCAATTTACCTTGAAATGAAAACTGACTTCAGCCAATATGTACTGCCAACAAATGATCCAGGCTGGCTCCTGGGAAAACAAGACTATCTCTAAGCTCTCCCTCTCCTCCCCCCCATGCCCATTCACACACCCACTCATTTTTACAGTCCTACAATTAATTTTAAACACATTCTCTTATTAGTTCTGCCTTACCATTAGAAGATGTGTAATGAGCTTCCTTGTATTTTATGTTTTGCTAACACAAGGCTAATGTTTCAAGAGAAGGGGAGCTCATTTATGCCACAAAATTAGCAGAGCAAACAACTTTCCCAATTCTTTCCAGTATACCGGAAGATCTCTCCACACCAACCACTGCACACAGAGACAAAACCGCGTGGCATATGACAGGATTGGGTGACACTGTTGAGCAAACCAGAGATTCTTGCCAACAATCTGATTGTCCATCTGATGCAGTCACCATCACAAAGGGTCCTAGACTGGAAGGAAATTCCAATTCCATAACACCCAATGTATAACATCTCCAATATGTGGAGTCATATGCCTGTGACCAAAAAGAACAGTCCGACTAGCCATGAACAGTTAACCACCTCAGATTTAAAAAAGGAAAATAAAATTTTCTCTTTTCAGGCATTTGGCAAATTGCCAGCACAGAAGCAAAGGGTTCAATACTTTGAAGTGTCTTTTTCACAAAAGTAACAATGGAAAAGATGAGGACAAGGAATCCTAGTCATCCACACACTCAGTGGGCTCACACCTTCTCCTGTGACTTGAAAGGTCTGCCAACCCCAGGACCATGATTTAGTAATTAAATGGTCATCAGTCTGAGGCTCAAAAAGTTTGTATAGAGTCCTGCACCACCTCCAAGTGCAAGTTTCTCTCCTTACCTTCAGGGCTAAAACCACTCAGAAACAAACAGCTATAACCTCGCTTAAAAAAAAATCCTAGCACCCCTAAGATGCTTATACTTAAATCTAAGTTTAAAGGGCACTCACAAAGCCTCAACTATAACTTGCCCTTAAAATCACTAGACACTGGAACAAATACAAAATCCTAGTCTCCAAGTAATAATTTCTAGTAACTACTATTCTCCATCAGCTTCCTCCGCATAGATGCCACTCCTCACAAGGAAATGCTCAGTTCTGCCTGTGAAGGGGAAGGAGGAAGTTCTTAATTTTGGCTCGTGATCTGGGAGAGGGATCCAGGTCATTTAAATAAGGGAAAGTCAGCGATTGTCTCAAGCTCCATTCGCATGGCACTCAGCACTAACTGCACTCCCTGGGTCCTTTCAGTCACATCCAAAGCTTCCTTTTCTCCATCTGTACCGGCACCAATATCTCTGGGAAGAACCCAGTGGTTTGGTTTATACAAAGCAGATTCCTTGCAAAGCTTTCCAGTGTTCTAACAATTCAAGACTTTCCCATTTTCACCCCCATGTAAATTACTTCAAAAAGAGGTTAAAGTCAAAAGAGGTGAGGGACGCCTTAACCAGTAGGCTAAGCATCTGACTCGTGATTTCAGTTCAGCTCCTGATCTCATGATTCCTGAGATCAAGCCAGGTGTCTGGCTCTGCGCGGATAGCGTGGACGCTGCTTAAGAGTCTCTCTGTCTATCTAAATAAGTGAATAAACGTTTATTTTAAATCAGGTGATAAAAGTGTGGTGAGCCACCAAGGCTCCTATCCCTTCTTACTCATTCTTGAGCCCTTGGTGCCAGATGGCAACTCAAAGCTCTCCTTCCTAAAGACCCACAAGTAGTAAAGGATGCTCCCTTTTGCCACCAAGTTCTGTACATTCCCAACCAAGCAGCTTCACTCCAGCCTTCTGTCCATTTGTGATTTGCCACTCCTTACACGTGGAAGGCAAATCACAAAGGCGACCACAATCTAGCAAGAACTGCCTCTATCCCCGTAAAATATGTGTCACTACTCCTACCCCTAGTCGTTTGGGTAAATGTCCCCAAACTTCTACTCTGACCACTCCCCCTACATTCTTAACGAACTAAAAGCAAAAGGGTCCCATGACCCTTCTTTTCCTTTGACTATTAAGCTTGGGGAGTGGAAAGCAAAGATGCTTTATACTTTGAAAACAAATGAAAAAGCCAGGCTTCCTTCCTTGGATCCGGAGCAAGCGCCCGCCTTCATCCCGGGACGGGAGACAGCCTCTTTCCTAAGGCGTCAAGCGAGAACCCCACCTCCAAGCGCCACTCTTGACGCTCAAGCCTCACTGGAGAGCGGCACTCACTCCCCGCGGCCCCGCCCTCGGCCCCTCACCTGAGAGCAGCACCCACTCCCCGCAGCGACAGGGCCAGCACCGCACCATAGAGCCTGAGTCTCGGCTTCTCCTTCCGGGTGAGTGGCCGGTGCCCCGTTGCACGACGGGAGAAGACTCCCGGCCAAGCCAATCCCAGGTGCCCAGGACGCCCCTCCCCTGCAGGCCCCAACTCTCAATGGAGATTCCCGCTCCGGAGGCGGCACGCTCGCCCCTCCCCGGCCCCGGCCCGTGTCCCGAGCCCCTGAGACTCTCTCGGGACACTGGAGGGGTGGACGCTGATGAGGAGCGGTGCCCAGGCTCAGGCTGCGGGTCCAGAGCCGTGTCCCGCCTGTCGTTGTCAGACCCAGCCAATCAGCGGCCAGGGAGCCTCATTTAGGGTCCGAAGGAGCGCCCCCGGACAGGGAGGTGTGAGGAGGTTGTCGGTCTCCATTTCTGTCTGGCCGAGGGCCACCTGGAGTGTGGGAGGGTCGGGGAAGAAAACGCCCACATTCCTGGAATGTCTCAGCCTCGAGAGTTTCCCCATTCTAGGCCACTGGGTTGCAGTTCCCCCACGGAGTTAATCAAAGGAGGGTCAACTCCCTGACGAACTCACACTGGTAAAACCACGGCTCGTCAGAGCGAAAAGTGAACTGAGATGGCCCAGCAAACACCTGTTTCACTCGCGGAAACAAGCCCAAAGAAGAATCGGACAGCTAGTTAGTAAAAAAAGAAGAAGAAGAAGAAAATACGTTGGATACGATGATTTTTTTTTTTATGTTGTTGAAACGTCTTTTAACAACCCGTTTAAAGGTAATTTTTGCAAAGATCATAATGTCAAGGAAAAAGTTAGGGTCACAAAATGCAAGCTCTGGAGTTAGTCGGCTTTGGTACAACACCCAGCACTACACTGGACTGTGGGGTTTTAACCTGATCCTAGATCTTTATAAGTCTTAGTTTTCCTCATCTGCAGAGTGGAGGTTCTTGCACAAACCTCAGCGCAGCTTTTCTCAAACTTTTTACTCTCAGGATCTTTTTACATTTTATTTAAGTAAATTTTACGCCCAACGTGGGGCTGAAAATCATGACCCCAAGATCAAGAGTCACATGCCCTGAGGACTGACCAGCCAGGGAACCCAACATTCTTAAAAATTGATTAAGAGCGTTTGTTTATGTGGGATATTCACCATATTAGAAATTAAAATTGAGAAATTTAAAAACATGTATTAGTTCACCTAAAATAGTAATAAACCAGCACATGCTAATATGTTTTATGAAATATAACTACACTTTCCAAAAAAACATTAGTGGAGTGGCATTGCATTACAATTTTTGCAAGTCTCTTTTTGCAAATCTCTTTAACGTCTGGTGTCTGGCTTAATAGAAGACAGCTGGATTCCCATATTTCCTCCCCACTTTCTCTGATTTGCTATTTTATTTTGGTCTAGGAAATGAAGAAACTCCAGTCTCACACAGATATATAGTTAGTAACTGTGGATACTAGCAAAACTCCACAAATGGCAATTTCTTAAAGATTAATTGCAATGGAGAATCTGAAACCACTCAGAAAATATTGGTTTACTGAATTATCAGATCTTCCAAATATTGATGCATTTCACTATTCAACATTTTTTTAAAAATCACATTCATTATAATCATCATTGATCTCATCTGGAAAATCTTGGGACAGCTGCAAGCTCACTTTGGTGGATACCAAACACCTTTTCCAAAATGCCAATTTTTTTCTTGAAAGCTCAAATTTTATCAGTAACAAAAGTACTGTAAGTCATTTTTCCTTCATGTGCCAAGCTCCTTCCATTCAAATATTCAAGTCTGAATAACCATGGTTTCCCTATGGTCCAAACTTGTGTTCCAAAGTCCCCGGCCAGACCATCCTGAACAATCCCAATCTCAGAAACTAAGCAGGGTCGGCCTGTAATGCCCAAGTTGCAGTATCCCCGAAAGACCAGAGACCGCCAGGGAGACCGAGTCACGCATGTAATAGCCACGGGCGGTTTTATTACGGGCTTACGGGCTTAGGCCGGCCGAGCCTAAGCTGGGCTCACAGACTTTACCTGCGCAGTGGATTCATGCTGAGAGCCCTGAACAAGGGCTGAGCAGGGTTTTTATGGGGTTTGAAAGGGGGAGTTACAAGAAATCGTGCCATCCAATCATTATTGTATAACAGCATTGGCAGCAACTTTAACCATACACATTGTTCAGAGCATTCGTAACTTTTGGCGGGACCCAATCGCAATATTTAGGGTATCTTTGAAATTAACCAATTACAGAGCGAGTTCAGGGTCTTGTTTGGTGACTATGGGGTTAACTTTAACATTAGGTAACAGGGTCCTATCTAAAGTTTCCATCTGTAGGCCTCACCTTTAGGAATGTGGAGAGTGGTAGCTGGCCTTTCCTGATTGGATATTGCAAAGTGGTCTCTCCTGCCATAGGAAATGTGTAACTGCCTAATAGTGCTGGAGAAACTGAACCTTAGACCTTCTAGATCAGAGAGGGAACTTAAAGCCTGTCATGGCGTCTGTTTGGTTTAGCCTTACAGGCCCTGCTTAGTACTTAGATCGGAAAAATGGCATTCTATGGGGGAAAAAAAGCTCATTCAGTTCACACATTTCAATCACACAACCCTATACTTCAGTAAGCGGCAGAAGGGCTTTATGTACAACTCCCATTTCATTACGCAGAACATTTAGAAGATATATACTCCAGAAGAGAGATTTCGCAAAACGAATCATTTGTACTTCTTCGTAGTCTTAAGTGAAAGTGGTTTTTCTTTTTTTAAGATTTTAGGTAAACTCTATACCCAACAGGGGGCTCAAACTTACAACCCTGGGATCAAGAGTGAGCCAGAGTAAGCCAATCAGGCACCCTGAAAGTGGCTTTTTTTTGGTTTGTTTTTTTCTTTTTGAAAGTGGCTTCTTAATTCTTTTATTGCATAGGTGTGGCCAGGTGGAATACCATGACTCTAGCATCTTGATTCACACTAGGTGCCAGCAATTTCAACTGCTGTTGCCTTTGCACCATTAGTGAAAATGTAAACACAGTGAAAAAGCAAATCATGTCTTCATATTATCATGAAAATAGTTCTGAGCTTGCAGACTCCCTGGAACTCTCTTAGGCACTCCGGGAGTCTGTGGACTACACTTGGAGAACCATATATCTGCAGAATGTATCCATTCATTCATCAAATATTTATTGAGCCCTTTCTACGGGTCTGGACACTGCTGTAGGCATTACAGTAAAGCAGTGAGCCAAACAGGAAAATGCCCTGACCTCCCGCAGCTTACAAGTAATGCGAGGGCTTAGCATCATTGCCTCATGCATTACTAAATGTTTTTATTTTTTTAAGTTTATTTTAAGAGACAGAGAGAGAGAGAACACACATGTGTCTCGTGAGTAGGGGAGGGGCAGAGAGAGGGAGAGAGAGAATCCCAAGCAGACTCCACACGCTGTCAGCCCTGAGCCCAACTCAGGGCTCAAACCCATGAACTGTGAAATCATGACCTGAGCCAAAAACAAGAGTCAGACACTTAACCGACTGAGCCACCCAGGCGTCCCTCAACTGTAATTTCTAACACTTGATAATGGGGCCAATCTTTATGACACCTGAAATGCGAGTACTCTTCCAGCTAGTTAGCACTTTACATGAGAAAATCAATCAATGTCAGGGCTATAGGTGCGTGGTTTGAGAAGTGTAGGTTTTAATTAGAGTCCAGTTAACTACCAGGAAGTCACATGAGAATCAACTGACTAGGGGAGGTAAGAAGGACAGATAGCTCTTAAGTATATTTGCCTTTTAAAAGAGAGTGCTTGTTAACCCCAAATGAATAAATCTTTAACAATAGAATTTCAAGTAGTAGTTAAAATGAGACAAAGAATCTCATACCCATTAGGAGATGACTACTATCAAAGAAATAAAAAGACAAGTATTGTGAGGATGTGGACAAATTGGAGTCTTTGTGCCCTGTTGGAGGGAATGTAAAATAGTACAGCCACTGTGGAAAACAATATGGCAGTTCCTCAAAGAATTAAAATCATCTGATCTAGGAATTCCATTTCTGAAATTGAACAAGTGTTAAACAAGCAAAAAAATGGATCCAAAATGGAGTCACTTGTGCTAAACACATACTAAGAAACCATGACTTAAAATCTAACCTAATTACTGTTTCAGCCCCTCCCAGGAATGTAATCTTAACTGGTCAGTCTAGTGAGGTACCCTTGTCAGCACTAGTGAGGTAATCTGCCTGAAAGACCCTTCCATCTCCCAAAGAAAGCTAAAGTAATGTAATTTTTCCTTGTCCCTGCCCCCTTCTGTCTATAAAAGCTTTCCATTTGGGGTCACTTGGCTGGCTCAGTCAGTAGAGCATGTGACTCTTGATCTTGGGGTTGTGAGTTGGAGTTCCATGTTGGGCATAGAGATTTTAAAAAAAGAAGCCTTCCAGGGGTGCCTGATGGGCTCAGTGGGTTAAGCGTCTGACTTTGGCTCAGGTCAAGATCTCACAGTTTCTCACATTAAATAAAATAAGCCAGTCACAAAAAGAAAAATACTGTGTGATTCTACTTATATGACATTCTTAGAGTAGTCCAAATCTTAGAAAGTAGAATAATGGCTGTGAGAGGGTAGGGGGAGGAGGAATGGTGAGTTTTTGTTTAATGGGTATAGAGTTTCAGTTTTATAAGATAAACAGAGTTCTGAAGATGTTTGATAATGATGGTTGTACTGCCTTATGAATGCATTTAATACCACTCAATTGTACACTTAAAAATGATTAAGAGGGGGAAGGGGCACCTGGTTGGCTCAGAAGGTTGAGCATCGGACTCTTGATTTAGGCTCAGGTCATGATCCAAGGGTTGTGGGATCGAGCCCCACCTCAGACCCCCGTGCTGAGTGTGGAGCCTACTTGAGCTTCTCTCTCTCCCTCTGCCCTTCTACCCCACTCACACTCTCTCTAAAATTAAAAAAAAATTAATGGTTAAGATGGTAAATTTTATGTTATGCATATTTTAGCATCACTTTAAAAATTGGGGGAAAATTGAAATAAAGAATTTAAGACAGTGGGGAAGAAAATATTTCAAAAGTTCTGTACTTCCTCCATTCCTTAAATCACATGAGAAGCAACTATCTACTGTAACTAAAATAGCTACTGTTTATTAGTGCCAACGTATGACATCCCCTCTATACATGACAGTCCGTCCCACAGAAATGCTGCAAGGTAGGTCTTAGGTAATGTTGCCATGTTTCAGACTTCTCTGTTGGCTGAGGCTCAGAGAAGTTAGGGAGCTTGTTCAAAGTTACACAGCAGGCAAAAAGTAGAGACGAAATTAAATCCAGTTCAGCCTGATTCCAAGTCCTTGTTCTTTTTGCAGCATCGAACTTCCTCTCTTCCCTACATTCCTTGAGATTTTAGGAACTTCATGGGAGAGACACATTTCCTGTGGGCATGAGCAATGTGACTTCAAACATTGTCTTGAGCAAGATTATTATGACTGAGTTGCTATGACCCTTAGAAGAAAAAGAAACTCTGAGGGTCTGAATAGCTTAAAATGCCACCATTCTTATGGGGAGAGAAAAGAACTAAACCCACTTGATCCTAGAAGATTGTCAAAAAAGATACTGTTATGCAGAAACCTTAGGCTTGCGAGTTTGACATTCATCCCTGGCAGAATTCCAGAAAAGATTCCTAATAAGAGAGCTGAGTTGATTGCAGAGTAGAATAAACCAGTAGTGTTCTGCTACCTAAAAAGAAAAGGTACCTTTGACTCCCTTAATTCAAGAATGGTGTAGAACATCTTCGCAGTGATGATGCCTCCTATTTTGAAATACCCACACAGAGAGCCAGAATTTAATAACAAACTAGATACCCCAAACTGTTTTCCTATGATGTATGGTTTAAGAAAATGGTCAGGGCGCCTGGGTGGCTTAGTCGGTTAAGTGGCTGACTTCAGCTCAGGTCATGATCTCATGGTTCATGGGTTCAAGCCCTGTGGCAGGCTCTGTGCTGACAGCTCAGAGCCTGGAGCCTGTTTCTGATTCTGTGTCTCCCTTTCTCTCTCTCTGTCCCTCCCCTACTCATACTCTGTCTGTCTCTGTCTCTGTCTCTCTCCCTCTCTCAAAAATAAATAAACGTTAAATTTTTTTAAAAAAAGAAAGAAAATAGTGATATTTAGCCTGGAAAAGTAAGACCTTGGGGGGAACGTAAAGGCTGAATTTCAATACTAGAAGCAGTATGAAAGAGGAATTAGGTTTACAGAACAGAACTGTGTGTAGCCACATACCCAGAAATAGGGTGGTATTTCCACGGGCAAGCAGAATTCAGCTCAATATGAGGAACTGGGGATGGCGGCATTTCATGTGGACAGAATTATATAATTTGGGAGTTAGAGATGACATCAAATGGCAATTCCACCACTTTCTTAATGAATACCATTGGTCAGATCATACACCCTCTGAGCCTTTTCTGTTAAATGGAAATAGTAATTCCCACCTCCCAGCGTTGTTTAGGAGTAAATAACATTAATCAAGGCCTTAACCGAATTCCTAGTCCTGGGATGAGCACTCAATAATAATAGCTTATATTATTAGAATTTATTAGGCAGAGAAGGACAGATACCATGTTTGCACTCATAGGTCTAACAGGAGAACAGGAGAAACCTAATGGAGGACCAGGGGGAGGGGAAGAGGGAAAGAGAGTTGGGGAGAGAGAGGGAAGCAAAACTTGAGAGACTACTGAATACTGAAAAGGAACTGAGGGTTGAAGGGAAAGGGGGAGGGAGGAAAAGAGGTGGTGGTGATGGAGGAGGGCACTTGTGGGGAAGAGCACTGGGTGTTGTATGGAAACCAATTTGATAATAAACTATTAAAAAATAAAATTAAAAGAATTTATTTTCTCATCATTGAAGTGATTAAAAACAGAACAGGACACTTTAGGAGGGAGTGAGTAGCTGAATTTTTGCCTCTTCCTGGACACCCACCTCAATGTCTCAGGAAGAATTGCCCTCTTCTTTGTGCTGTTTTAGCAATAGTATTATGATATTGTTGAGCTGGGTTTCTTGCATGACAATTCTCCAGAGACCTGCACATTGCCTGGCTCAGCAAAACTGTTCCATCCACACAGACTCCTGCATTCCGAGGCCGAGTACTATAGACTGCTTGCCTTCCCTCTTTACCTCTGATTAGGCGGATATTTGAATATTTAAAGTAAGGAAGAAAAAAAGTCATCTTCTGGTAGTTCTATTTAGTTCCTGATCTGATAGGGATAAGAAGAACAAAAGAGTTAAAAAACAAACAAACAAAAAGCACAACCAACCCAAACCCCACAAATCTGACGTGAAGAAAAGAGAAGGAAAGGTTGATCACCTCCACTTTCTGTCAGGTAGAAGGACATTTCATTAATTCACTTATTCATTCAACAACTATTGCTGGACAATTGTTTGCCAGGGACTGTACTGGGCACTGAGTATAGAGTGGCGAACAACGGGAGGCAAGGTTTCTGCCTAGACGGGAGTTTAGAAAACGTAAGACAGACATTAACTAAGTACGGTAAAGTGGGGTAAATATTACGAGACTGAATTTCCATGTGAACAGAGTTGAGGACGGCGATGTACTTGAAATCAGAACTAAACAGTTTGTCTCGAAGAATAATAAGTGTCTGTGTTTTGGGAGGTGGCTGGGTGAGGAGTGCTGCAGGAGATAAGGGGGTTCCTCTGGCTTGGCGCAGCCGGGGAGAAAGTGAAGTTCAGGAGGCCGGGATGACAACTACCGGCAGACCGAACCTAGTCTAAAGCGTCAGGCAGACTTCGAAGGGGAAGTAATTTAAACACTGAGAAGAAGGAGCCTTACAGAGATTTGAGGCACAAGTTGAGGATTACAGAGATAACTGGCGACTTGATAAAGGGCTGGTGAGAAACGGGTTTAGATTAAAAAATTCCAAGGATGTGAACTACTGTCCAGAAGTGGTTGACTTTTCGTACCAAGCATCTGGGGCTCGCTCGTAAAACCACAGGTTGTAACGTTCTAAGCTAGAGCCTCTCGGGCGCTTATTGCTAAAAACAAAAAAAACAAAAAACAAAAACAAAAACCCACAAAAAGTCCCCGAACCCCGCGCAAACTCCGCGGGTGGGCGTAGGGCGCGCGCAGCACTTTGGGTCTTGTAGTCTGAGATGGACTCCAAGTCCCAGGGTGCTTTGCGGAAGGTCATCGCTCCTGCGCAGTGCGGGCGGCGGGTAGCGCCGAGTGCGAGGCTCTTTTGTTCGTCTGAGGGGAGGGCCGTTGGCCGGGGCCTGCGGTACGCCGCTTCAGTGAGGGAGCCGACTGCGGCCACCGGCTTGTTGCTTTTCTGGGCGCCACTCCCCCGGCCGGCCAGACGCGACGCGCCATTAGCGCGGCACCGATTCTTCTCGGGCTCTTGGGCGCTGCTCTGAGGTGAAGAACCCGCTAAAGGAGGGGAAGCGGGGAGGGGGGGAAGGGAGGAGGTGTGTGGCGACGGTGGCGGGAGCCCCGGGTTGGGGGCCGTGCTCTTGTGGCTGAGGTTGGGAGCGGGGACGCACCAGGTCCCAAGCCCTTCCCGCGCGGAGCTTTCCGTCGGGTGCAGGGGGTCGGGCGCCGGGCGGGAGAAGGATGGAGAGGGCGGGGCAGGCGGCGTATCCTGAGCAGCAGATAGAAGCGACTCGGGGTGGGCCGAGCCCTGGCGGGGCTCTCCTCAGGGCCTGGGTAGACCAAGACAATGCTACGTGGTTGGGTGGGCGGCTGCTGGATTGGGCTGGGGAGGAAACAGTTGAGTAAACTGGGAAGGGGCCAGGCTGGGCAGCCTTGATGCGTGGACGTGAGTGGAGAGGGTTGACGGCTTCGAGACCTTCGGTTTCGAACGCAACCTGAGAGCGTTGGGTCTGCCTGGGGGCAGCCAGAGGAATTTCGCTCGCCGGGCTCAGGAGAAGTAACTTCGAGGAAATTGCAGTGGGGGCTGGGCAGCCCAAGGTTGCTCTCCTCGGGGAGAGCCTCTGCCGGATAACCTGGAGTGGGGGCTAGGAGCGGGAGGGACAGTGATGTGCCGGGCTGGGATCTGGAAGGGGAGGAGCTGTGAGGGTAAGTAGGGCGGAGGCCCCGGGAGTATTTCGGTTAAGGTGTGAAAGGGGCCGCCTTGCTTCCTGATGGGTCCTCACGCGGCGGGGAGGCTCTTAAGAATAATGTGTGCAGGAAGGATGAAAACTAGATTTCTTCCCTCTTCTCGGCTTTCCCCTGTCCTTACTCTTTGATTCCTTCGGGGAGTTAATAGTCCCAAGTGTAGCGGTTTTGTTTTGATTTTACGATTGGTTCGATTAAGTTATTCTCTGAGATCGTTACTGGTCACAGTGGCGGTGAAATTACAGAAATGTGTAGATGTGTTCATATTTCTGAAATGAAGTTAGTGAGCGAGCTTGTGAAATGATGTGGGAGGCGGGGAGACAAAGGGAAAGTTGGTGAGATCTTGAGATTTGTTTCGTGGGCTCTGGTGATTTTTAGCTGGCCTTTCTTTGTTTTGTTGGAAATTTTGAATACAAAATGAGCAATACTTCTTCAAAGTTTCAGATGAAGGTGTTTCAGGGACGGCCTTATTTGCAGACTTGTATTTGGTTTAGCTCAATTGAGGTGGAGTTTACAAAAGGTCAGTTGTACTGGAAACTCTGGCCACGGTTATGATAGCCTCCTCGGTTGTACTAAGAATCATACTAGCAGTGTGAACTAGCTCCGAAAAGGTCCAGTGTTTGGGAATGGAAGCATGAATACATTTGAGAAATTAGTACCTGTGTTTCTCCCTAAGTGCCTGCAGACATTTATATCCTAAGTAGTATCCTTGAAGGGCAGCTTGTTGGAACTGGTAGCACCTTAATAAAGTTTTAGGGCAGGTTCAGGATCTTCATTTACGATTTTCCCTTTGGTGCCATTTATCTTCTTTGGCTGCTGTCGCCTAAATTGTTTTTCAGTAAAGATGTAAATAGTGTGTGGCCTGGTGATTCTAGCTTCTTGATTGAAAGGGATAAGTAAGAATACCTTAGCCTTCTGTGTTTTTGACTGCAGGATACTGGTAATTGTCTAACCAGACCTCTTAAAAGAAGCAGAGCATGTAACTCTTGATCGTAGGGTTGTGAGTTTGAGCCCCATCTTGGGTGTAGAGATTACTTAAAAACAAATAAACTAACTTAAAAAAAAAAAAAAGAAGGATCTATTATATCTTTTGCCCACTTTAGGGACTGGGAAAATGTTTCTCACTTCACACCATTTAAAAAGAGAATTGATTCGTTTTTGTCATTTTGTCATAGTTTATCCATCAGAATCTGGTATATAAAACCTTTTTTATATACCATCTCTGGTAATATAACCAATTTTGCATTAGACTTGATAGATTTTCACTTCATATGTTATTTTTTGGAAGAGTTTTTGGAACAAAATTCTAATGGCTAGTGTGTGGGCTCACAGAGGATGGGGCTATGCTTCTTGTTCATCTCAGTGTCTGGCACATAGTAGATAGTTTAGATTGTTAAGTATATGGCTTTGAGATCCTTTCTTAGTATTCCATGTGCTAACAGAATGAATTAATGTGCATTAGTAAAATTAGTTTTCCTGTCTTTGATCAGTGATATTGGGCAGAGTGTAACTGTTGCCCTTGGCATGTTTGTCTTAACAGGTTGTTGTTGTTGTTTAAGTTTTATTTATTTTGAGAGAGAGAGAGAGAGAGAGAGAGAGAGAGAATCCCAAATAGGTTCTGCACCGTTAGCACAGAGCCCAGCTTGGGGCTTGAACCCACGGCCTGTGAGATTATGACCTGAGCCGAAACAGAGAGTGGATGCTTGATCAACTAAGCCACCCAGGCGCTCCTGTCTTAACAGTTTTTATACTCACCTTGGTGTGCAGATAGTGCAAGTGACCATTTTAAAATACCTTATGTGAGGCACTGGAGAGGCCTCGGTTCTGGGTTTTAACAGCAGGCTACCTAATTAGAATATTTTGTTTTATTTTTATTTATTTGTTTTTAAATGTTTGCTTATTTTTGAGAGAGACAGTGCAAGTGGGGGAGGGTCAGAAAAAGAGGGAGACACAGAATCTGAAGAGGGCTCCAGGCTCTGAGCTGTCAGCACAGAGCCTCACACGGGGTTCAGACTCATGAACCGGAAACCATGAGATCACAGCCTGAGCTGAAGTCAGACTCAGCTGGGGTCTAACACTTAACCAAACCAACTGAGCCACCCAGGTGCGCCTATAATTTGAACATTTTAAAACTATCTTGAAAAATCTTTTGGGGTCTTTGTAGAAAGTTAAATAAATAATGTTTCCAGGGACACCTAGGTGTCTCAGTCGGTTAAGCATCCAACTCTTGATTTCAGCTCGGCTCATGATCTTGCAGTTGGTGAGTTTGAGCCCCACATCAAGCTCTGTGCTGACCGTGAGGAACCTGGTTGGGGTTCTCTTTCTGCCCCTCCCCTACTCAAGCTCTCTCTTTCTCAAACTAAATATTCTTAAAAACAATTGTATTTCCAGATAGCGATGTCTACAAAAAAATTAAAAAGCCTCTCCAAAAATTGGAGAAGTTATTCACATATCAACAAAATTCAGATGTCAGAATTTGAATTGAATAACTTTATTTTGAGAGAGAGAAACCGTGTGCACTTCGAGCAGTGGAGTGAGAAAGAAAATCCCAAGCAGGCTCCAGCCTGCCAGCATGGAGATCGATTTGGGGCTCGTTCCCAGGAACCACAAGATCGTGACCTGAACTGAAATCAAGAGTTGGACACTCAACTGACTGAGCCACACACGCTCCCACTTCAATGATTTCCTGACCGAGGGTGGGGGGCTAACCTAATTTGTCTGTGGAATTGTGCCTTTCTCTTTAATAATAGCTAAAACATTGAGGGCCTAAGAAAACTGGTATTTGAGAGGTTAGTGTCAATAATCTGGTTTTGTTTTGTTATCTATGAATGCTTTGGTCTCTGCTTTTAATTCCAACTAGCTGGGACTCCTGGGCAGTTCAGTTGGTTGAGCAGAACCTGCTCAATTTTCTCTGTCCCTCCCCCTCCAAAATAAATAAACTTAAAATTCCAACTTAGCTGTAATTCTGGTCCACCTTTCTAATTTTATTTCACCTTAAACTAAAAGACTTGCAGGTTATCATTGTGTCCTACTAATATTTGCACATTCCTGTGGTCTCAACCCAAAGCTGTGTCTGTAGTTTCTTTCATCCACAACAGCATCCTGAAAGGGGATAACCAAGTTTCTGACACAGCTCAGATAAAATTTTAATTTGATTAACACACCAGTATTCTAGTCCTAGATCCTGGAATTCAAGGGTAGGTATTCCTTAAAAAATGAAACTCTTGCTACTGGGTTTGTGGCACAAGTTGTTTTCTACTCAGTAAAGTTTTCCATCTGGAAAGCATTTACCTCCCAAACAGCCATAGCTAACAAACAGACTAAAAGCAGTTTAGAAACATGAGTCAGGAAGACGACAAATTGAGTACATACTACACATGCCTTCACCTGCCTTTTCATGATTGGTATGTAGTTGCTAATGCTTAGCAAAGGTGTACTTCCTTTTTGTTTTCCATTTTGGGCTTGCAGATCAGATTTTACTGATCATTCTCTAAAATGCCTAGAGCTTTAGATTTCTCTTCCCTGATGTTCGGCATCTGAGATATCCATCCTTACCGCCCATATAGGGTTCAACATGTTACACGGGATCCAGACCTGTCTTTAATTGAGTGTCTGATAAAAACAGAAACAGACACCTTGTGGCTCAGTCAGTTGAGGATCTGACTCTTGATTGTGGCCCAGGTCATGATCCCAGTGTTGGGGGATGCTCAGCATTGAGCCTGCTTAGGATTTTCTCTCTCCCCCCCACCCCCGGCTTCACCTCAAATATTATAAAAAATATTATAAAAAATAGAAACAAACTGGACACCATGAGACAAAAAGCTACTTGGCTAAGTTGAGTAGGCTTCATGAAAGAAGTAGCATTTAAGCTCAATTTTGAAGGATGGGTAGGATTTTTGACTGCTGGGGTTGGATAGGTGCACTTAATAATGAGCAAAACCTTTCGTGGAGGAAATGTACAGGATATGTTCAGGTTATAGTTTTGACAGGAGTATGGGTTTTGTGAGGGAGTAGAGTATGGATGGTTGGAAGGAAAGGGTGTTAGGTGTTGAACTGAGGAGTCTGGTCTTTGTTTTGAGAAGGAGCCTTGTAGGAAATTTTTTAATGGTTACCTTTCCTATTCAGTCTACTCCGCCCAAACTGGTTTACACACCATCTACCTCAGACATGCCTCATTGCTTTTGTTCACTACTGTTCCTTAAGCCAAATTGCCCTCCTCAGTCCACCTTTTCAAATGCTCTTAGAGCCTGGCTTCAATCCCAGCTTTTCAAAATCTTTCCTGATCACCCTAGTCATTCATTCTTCCAAGGCCCTGTGGTGCTTTTGTGGCTACTTATTTTTGCTTATATTTCTTTTGCTAATTATTATATACTCTTACCATTTCTCTTGTTGAAATGAAGTTCAACTTGCATTATTCTCTATTTATACTTCAGGCCTGGCTCTGGGGACTTTGGGAAATTTTCTTTGCTTCATAAGCCTTAGTTTCCTCATTTGTGAAATGGGTTTAATAGAGTTGACGTGAGGATTGAATGCCTTTAGATTCATTAAGTTTCAAGTATTCAGTAAACTTTAGTTTTATCATGTCGTTATTAGTCACCGTTAAGGGAGTCTCAAAAGCCTCTGCTTCTTGTGTGTCTGTATATCCCACTGGCCTGAACAAATAGCTTCATTTGCCTGGGACTGAGAGGGTTCCTGCAGTTCCTCTCAGTGCTTTCGCCAGAGTGAGTTGGTCACCCTGTATTCACTCAGGCTTTTAGTAAATTCTTACTGATTTTATTTTTTTTAATAGATAGTATTGAAGAGTTGTAATTAGAAACTTTTATAGTTATTAATGCCTAATTTTTAAACCTAAGCTAAAGGAAAATAATGAATGGGAAAAGGAGCTAGATGAGAGAAGGAGTGATTTGGGGAGTGATATGATGCACAATAATTACTTAATCTAAAAGTACTTTCTTTATAGCACTTACCACAATATCTTCTTGTTATTTGTCCGTGCCCTGCTCTGCCTGCATATGCATGTATGCGCACCTCCCCACTCGTGCTCACTTGTCCACATTCGAATATAAATTCTAAGAGACCGGGGATTTTTGTCTATCTTATTCACTCCCTTTTCCCTAGCACCTTACACATAATAGGTACCCAAAAGATACTTGTTAAATGATGAATACTGTAGGAGGGTGTTCATAGGAAGAATTAACCTAAATCTAGTCAGAGAAGGTTCTGAGCAGGACATTTTAGGTAAGGGAATTGGTCAAGTGAAAGAATGGGGCAAAGGGCAAGGTAATTGTGATTGATACACACATAATGATCTAAAGAGATATCCATTTTTTTTATTTTAATGTTTATTTTTGAGAGAGAGGGAGATACAATTTGAAACAGGCTCCAGGCTCTGAGCTGTCAACGCAGAGCCTGATGAGGGACTTCAGTTCACAAGCTGCGAGATCGTGACCTGAGCTGAAGTCAGACACTTAACCAACTGAGCCACCCAGGCGCCCTGAGACAAGCATTTTAATGAGGGGCTAGTATTGAGAATAAATCTGGTCAGGAGTTACCCAGGCAAAAGACAGTGATAGCTTGCAATAGGGTAGTAGAAGGGCTAGAAAAATGTATGACTTGAAAGATATTTAAGATACAAACTCAATAGCATTTAATAAGAGGCTAGATAATGGAGGATGTGTGAAATGAAATCAAGGATGATTATCATTTTTGTCTTGAACTCAATAAACGTGCTATGAATCTTAGACTATTGTTCATTTAATTGGATAGATGGCTTTTTTAAAAAGTTAATATGTAAAAACTGAGCCTATGGAGGTGCCTGAATATCTCCCTCTCTTCCCCTCCCCTGCTTGTGCTATGTCTCTTGAAAATAAACATTAAAAAAACAAACAAACAAACCCTGAACCTGAAATCAAACTTTTAAAGTTTGTTATAGAACTTTACTGTTTGGATCATCAAAACTGAGTTTTGGCATTTACATTGATCTTCAGAAATCTTAAAATTATTTGCACAAATATACCATTTTGTTGACATTTTCCATTGTATTTAGAACTTCCTTTCTCACCTCTCTTATCTATCTTCATAGGAAGATATATTCCTTTTTTCGGTTACTATAAGAGCTTTGTTACTTTTATTGTATAGGCCAGATAAAAGGAAGAGCACTAGAAATGCCTACACTTAAGATACAGGAAATGTGATTTTTTTCAGTTTCTGGCAGATCTTGGTCTCCTAGAAATGAGATCTTGATTTCTCTTTTTCATAATTGTTTCCTTCATACCAGCCAAATCTGAGTCCTTCTTGAGTGTGTTTTGGAGTTGCTTTCAGGTTTTAAAAACTTAGCCGTGAATTTCAGCCATACACGTGGGATGGAAGTGCTGTTTTCTTATTGAGTCTTAATATATTGAGCTTTGGAAAGCGATCTTTAAGCTTGAAGCAGTAATCTAATGAAGTAGGACATAAATGCAAATAAATAAATTTAATTCTAGAAGGTCTAAAAGGGGCGCCTGGGTGGCTCAGTCAGTTACGCATCAGCTTCGGCTCAGGTCATGATCTCACGGTTCGTGGGTTTGAGCCCCGCATCGGGCTCTGTGCTGACAGCTAGCTCAGAGCCCGGAGCCTGCTTCGGATTCTGCATCTCCCTCTCTCTCTGATTCTCCCTGCTCATTTTGTCTCTCAAAAATAAATAAAAAACATTAAAAAAAAAAAAGAAGAAGGAGGTCTTAAAAGTTCACTTCAAAGGAATCAATCCTATGAGGGTTGTTATACTTATTTTGCTTATTAGGAAACTGAGTTATTCAGTAAATACATATAACTGCCTATAGGCATAAAGTTGTTTTGAGAGGTAGAGACAGGAAAGATACCATCTTCTGGTGCTCATATTAGCTTTCTTCTGGTGGAAGGTACTATATGAAGATTCTTCAAGCAGTGTTCTTCTAATTTCATTGCTAATACCAAAAAAAAAAAAAGATCTAGATTTAATCATGTTGAATGTGATACAGAGATGGTTTTGTTTTCATGAACATTGGTTAGTTTATTGTTCCAGTCTAATTCTCAATTGTATGGAGAAAGTAAAATGTTCACTTGCCTTTTCTTAGCTAACTCTGAGAATTGATTTGTATCTGTAATAATTTGTGTAATTTCACCTGAGGAATGTCGTTTGTCAGTCTTCTTATAGCAATGGCTTTTATCCAAGGATATGCATCAACTCACCTAAGGAGCTTTTTATTTTATTTATTTATTTTTAAGTAAAGGACGTCCAGCTTGAACTCATGACCCTAAGATCAGGGAGTCCTACCGATCACCTAAGGAGCTTTTAAAAATGCAGATGCCACATTCAAATCAACATTGTTTGTAATAATAGAAAATTGGAAATGGGCGCCTGGGTGGCTCAGTTGTGTGACTTTGGCTCTGGTCATGATCTCACAGTCCGTGGGTTCAAACCCCGTGTCAGGCTCTATGCTGACAGCTCAGAGCCTGGAGCCTGCTTCAGATTGTGTCTCCCTCTCTCTCTGCCCCTCCCCTGCTTATGCTCTGTCTCTATCTCTCAAAAATAAACATAAAAAATATTTTTGAAAAGAAAATTGGAAACAACCCAAATTTTCATCACTTGGTGAATGGTTAGATATGTGTCCATGCAATATGGAATAGTATGCAGCATGTTAAGAATGGAGATCTTTGGCGTGCCTAGGTGGCTCAGTTGGTTGAACATCTGACTTAAGCTCAGGTCATGATATTGCGCTTCATGAGTTTGAGCCAGAGTCAGGCTTTGCACTGAGAGCATAGAGCCTTCTTTAAATTCACTGTCTCCCTCTCTTTTGGCCCCTCCCCCACTCACGCTCAATCTCAAAAATAAATATTTTTTTAAAAAGGTTCAATGGAGATCTTTATGGAACAGTGTCAAAGATACAGTACGTCTTATTAAAAGGCAAGTTGTAGAATTATAATATCTGTTCTCACTTAATGTATATCTGGATTTATGTATAGAAACATAAATAGGCTGGGGTCCTGGGTGGCTCAGTTGATTAAGCGTCCAACTTCAGCTCAGGTCGTGATCTTGCAATTTGTCAGTTGGAGCCCTGCGCCAGGCTCTGCACTGGCAGTCTGGAGCCTGCTTCAGCTTCTGTGTCTCCTTTTCTCTATGCTTCTCCCCACTCACCCCTTGTCTCTCTCTCTCTCTCTCTCTCTCTCTCTCACAAATAAACATTTTTTAAAAAACATAAATAGACTGATAGGCTTTGGGCCAAGGAACTGTAATTTCCTATGTGAAATATTTTTGTAATTGAATATGAATACATTATATTACAGTTAGAAACTATATGTTTTTTAAAATAATACACACCCTACACTCTATGTAAACTCCATAGGTGATTCTGATTCTTATGGGTGAAGGCTCTCTATTCAAATCTGCTTTCCTGTGAATTCTTTCTTAGTGAAGGTGGTCACCTCACCAAACCATCATTAAAAAAATATATTTTTTAATGATTTTATTTATTTTTGAGAGAGAGAGAGAGAGAGACAGCGTGAGCAGGGGAGGGTCAGAGAGAGAGGGAGATACAGAATCTGAAGACAGGCTCCAGGATCTGAGCTAGCTGTCAGCACAGAGCCCGATGCATGGCTGGAACCCATGAACTGCGAGATCATGACCTAAGTCGAAGCCAGACATCCAACCGGCTGAGCCACCCAGGTACCCCCAGACCAACATTCTGAATGCTGCTTCTTACCATTTAGCTAAAAGCCCTACTGCTTTGGTTTCAGAGGTCTGTGGTTGTTCCCTTGTACTGACATCTGGAATTTGATCTTTCAAGCTGGCAAGAAATCAGTATGAGCTACTCAAAAACAAAACAAAATGCCTTATCTTCTGACACTGTACTGCCTTCTGCTTTCAAGTAGCATTGTTCCTATTTTCTAGCTTCTAACTACCGTGGTGGAGGGTATGTGGGTTTTTTTCTCTTGAAACAGCTATGAATTCATGATTCTTGCTTGATTCATTGGGTCACTATAGACGAATTTTGGTTTCTTAAAATTGGCATTTTCTCTGTATTCTCTCCAACCTACTTGGTAGGTGTTTAACTTCACAAATTCTACACCACCTAGTACTTGTTGATTTAAAAGATTCCAAAGACTTGCTAGGGCCCTAACAACCCATGTTTTGTTACTGCCTCCTGATTTAATTAACAATGAATACCTTTGTATTCCAGTAACCAATTAAGAATCATTGGGTTTTTTTAATAGCCATACCTTACAAGGTCTTTTCATAAAGTAAATCCTTTTCAGTAACTTCCTTATTTACTGATGACAAATTGTAGGGAGGATCCATTTAAAGAGACCTCCTTTCCTTGTACAGGCCAAAGGGAAGACTTCCTACAGATGTGTGGCTATCTCCTAGTTTGGTGTGTGCAGCAGGGCCCTTAGCTCAGCCTTGCTATCCTTACTAAGGTGCTGTGCTCTTTGTTAATTATGTGACCTTACGTGATTTATTTCTTGTATGACTTTCTGTTTTCTTGAGGTTTTGATAACATCTCAGTGGCTTGTTTCACAGGATGGTTTAGAAGGATCGAATGATGTAATGTGAGGTAGCACTTTTGTAAACTGTAAAGTTCGATACAAGTGTATTGTTTTTTTAGGCATCTTAAAATGCGGCACACCCAGTAAATATTTAGATAAAAGTTATAGCAGCTTAGTTAACTCTACTCTTTTTGTGTTTTTTTTTTTTCCACTGTTGATTTTTGAGAGAGGGGGTGGGGTAGGGGTAGGGGCAGAGAGGAGGGAAGGACAAAGGACCCAAAGCGAAGTAAAGCGGACTCTGTGCTGACAGCAGAGTCCAACACAGGGGTCAGACTCAGGAACCATGAGATCATGACCTGAGTTGAAGTAGGACCATCAAACTGCTGAGCCACTCAGGCTCCACATCCCACCTCTAGGTTTTTTATCTGCAACATCATGATAAGCCTTAAGACCTGTCCAAACATTAAGATTTGAGTTAATCAAGAACTGTTCATCCTTTGTACACTTCTTGTGATGTTTCATCATAAATTTTGTCCCTTTGTTCTATGATTATGGTGGTGTCCTATGATTGATGCCATAATTTGGTTGCCAGGATGCTTGGGGGGTGGAGTGGCAAATTGTGTTGATGAAAGGCATTTTTCCATTGTGCTACTACACTGATTAGCATTATTTTGAAATTTCCTTGCCAAGCAATTCCAATTGAGAGTCCTTTTTCCAGATATCACTGCTAGTGTTTAGAGATTACCATATTCAGGGAGAGGCTTTTCCTCTTGAAATAATCCCTTTGGAAACCAGAGGAGAATTGGTTTGTAATATTTATGAGGGCTCTTGGCTCCTCTAAAGGTTGCTAGATTCTGTGGGAAGAGTGGGTTGCATTTTTAATCCACTTCTACACCGATTTTAACAAACCCATTTATTTAAGCCCCCAGAGAACTACCTGTAAATAAGGGGAAACCTCAAATTGGGAAGCCTGGCTGAGAATCTCTAATGTAAAGAATCTGGTACCTGAGGTAGATGGTGGGATGAGCCAGTTAAGAAAGCTCAGAGAAGGGCACCTTGTTGGCTCAGTTGATTTCGGCTCAGGTCATGATCCCAAGGTCCTTGGGATGGAGCCCCGCCTGAGCTTGGAGCCTGCTTGAGATTCTTTCTCTCTCTCTCTCTCTCTCTCTCCCTCCCTCCCTCCCTCCCTCCCCCTCTCCCTCTTTCTTCCTCTGCCCCTTCCCCTACTCACACTCACTCTCTTTAAAAAAAAAACAACTCAGAGAGAAGCCAGAGTCTGTTTATTCTCAACTTTTTTGAGTTCTTTTTTATTTTTTAAAAGCTTCTTTATTTATACTGAGAGGGGTGGGGAGAGAGTGAGAATCCCCAGCAGGTTCCACACCTTCAGTGCAGAGCCTGATGCTGGGCTTAAGCACATCATGACCTGAGCTGAAATCAAGAGTTAGCCACTTTACTCAGCCACCCAGGCTCCCCTTGAGCTGTTAAGAGAGTGAGTTAAGCTAGTTAAAGAAAATCAAGAGGTCTCACTTTAGATTTCCCTGTTTGTGGGGTTTTCTTTATTTAACCTAAATGATTATATTCTTACTCTATTCTGTGATTCTTCCTCCTTGGAACCATGCTAAACTAGAAGCTGTCCTGACCCTTTTGGTTTATAGTAGGACAATTGGATGGGCAATATTCAGTGCTGTTTCTTTTTGTAAGACCTAGTAATGTAGATAACACGGGCCTTAAATAACTGAATTGTGAAGCCATAGTAGTAGAATGCCTTTCTTTTACTTTCTTAAATTTAATTACTTGGTTGAGAGGTTATTAGGGAACAGTTACTATTTTTGGATGGTCTATAACCCATTGTTTTCCTTCCAGCAATTGAGAAAGGGAGTATCTTCTAATTTCCAAGTCCAAATTAACGCAGGAAGTTGTGGTAACCTTTGTTATCTAAAGGTGATTGTCAATTTATTTTTCTCTGAATGTTAACCAAAAACTGACAGTGAATCCTGCTTACCTCTTCAACTCACAGTGAAAAGAAGCAAGGAATAGGTAGCACTTATTCTTGGGAGGAAAGACAGTTAACTGCATTTATCCAGAAGGGAAACTAGATTTTTCTTTCCTCACAAAATAACACTTGTCACATAGCCAGAATTTTGAAAACCTGAAAGCATCTCCCTCCAGAAAGAAGTACACACAGCATCTGAATCAGAGGCACATGAAGCTAGCCAAGAATTAGCCAGATTACATGTAGTCCACTGATTGCAAAAGTAAAAGAAGAGAAAATGTATGGCTTTTTCTCTAAAAGATAGAGGGACTGGGTGGGGAGTGAAGGAAAGCAAAGCAGATTCTTCAGTATCTTAATGGAGAAGGAAGAGTGTTGAAAAAATGTCTCTTATCTGAGCACAGAAGTATTCTGAACCCCTCTGAAGAGGTGGGACTTAGGTGTTGCCGTAGACCCCACTAAAATCGCTCCAGAAAACATTATTTCGTGCTACTTTGCAAAAGTTCAGAATACCTTTAAGTGGAAGTAGTGTCTACATTTTTCTTATCAGACATTGAACATCAGAAAGGCAGGAAGCATTTCTTACTCTCTTGAATCTTCAGTGTCTAGATTTTCTAATAGCTAAATGTTTCAGTAAGTCAGCATTGCTCATATGTGCAGACATGGGAATATCTCCATATAAACCAAAGCTTCTGTGAATAATATAACTGATTCATAATGATGATCCTGACTTCCATGAAAATTTGTTGTATTCCATATGAACTATATATAGATGGGCTTTTTCAAAAAGACATCTGTACATGTCAGTTTTAAAGTTTATTAAATATTTTATTATTAAGTAATCTCTATACCCAACGTGGGGATCGAACTCAAACCCTGCAATCAAGAGTCTCATGCTCTTCTCACTAAGCCAGCCAGGCACCCCTGAAGAATATTTAGAAGAGTTTCCTAAGGATGAACAACCAGTTTTAGCCCCAAATCAGCATTGTCTTAAAATCAGAGATGGTAGTAACTTGGCTTGAATTATCTGCCATTCTCTTGATTCTTTATCTCATTGTGGCAACTGTGATCCATGAGTAGATTTTGGGCCAGTTTTGTAGATCAATTCTGATGTATTGATATCTCATGGCGCCACCTACTGACACAAGTTGGTAACAAATGGCTGTAAGCCTACCAGCAATCCCAATTGTGTTTGAAGGATTAAAAATAGATTTATAGGCGACTAGAATTTTAGCACTGGAAAAAACCCTTAGAAGTCACCCAGCCTAAAGAAGTATTTTATAAAAGAATTAACTCAGGTTTTATTATCTGTGATAACTATCTCTTTTTTTCCTGTTCATTTTCCAAATTATTGCAGGGCCCCAGTTTAGAGAATTTCATGGTCATATTGGCATTTTTACAAGTCATTCTGAGCCTCAGAAATAAGCTAAGTAGAATAAGAAATGAACATGAAAGTTTCACATTTTAAGTTGGTGCATTCAGAAAAGGCCACATAAAGAAGCTTGTGGGTGCTCGGTTAAGTGTCTGACTCGATTTCTGCTCAGGTCATGATCTCTTGGTTCATGAGATTGAGCCCCATGTTGGGCTCTGTGCTGACAGCCCAGATCCTGCTTGGGATTTTCTCTCTCTGCCTCTCTCTCTGCCTCTCTCTCAAAAAGAAATAACTATTTATTGATTTATTTTAAAAAAATTTTAATGTTTATGTGAGAGAGACATTGTGTGAGTAGGGGAGGGACAGAACAAGAGGGAGACACAGAATTCAAGCAGGCTCCAGGCTCTGAGCTGTCAGCACAGAGCCCAATGCAGGGCTTGAACTCATGAGCTATGAGATCATGACCTGAGCCACCCAGGTGCCCCAAAAAACAGGCCTTTTAAAAAAAGAACCTTGAGACTCAGGAGAGGGTGTTTTAACAGTGCAGAGGAATGCATTGTATTATATATGCATAAACAAAGGGGGAAATTAAACCAGATGTTTCATAAATAGGACAAGCTGCTTCACAGTGTAAAAGTTGAAGTTTAGCAATATGATGGAAGTATGAATCAGGGTTATATGCATATAAGGTTAATGTACATACCCTATTTTTATGAATCTTGCTTTCAATTTTAGATGCCATGCTTTATAGTAAAAGGGGTAATGGAAACTTTATAACTTAGAATACATATAAAAGTGTTAGGTGATTATGCAAGAATAAAGGAGTTTTACTGTGAAATTGGTTGGTGCTTTTTATGAACTAACTTTCATATCAGAACATATCAGAAAACTTTATTTTATACTGAAGCCGAAAAGGCAGGACACTTAATATAAGCATACACTATTAAAGTCATCAATGATGTCCCTGAGTTTCTAACCATCTGAATATTCACCTAACCAAGAAAAGTGTGCCCTAATGCCCTTTTTATTTTATCACTTTAGCAGCGTCACCCTTTAGACCAGAAAGCTGGCGGGCACTATGGGGAAGAAACAAAACAAGAAGAAAGTGGAGGAGGTGCTAGAAGAGGAGGAAGAGGAATATGTGGTGGAAAAAGTTCTTGACCGTCGAGTGGTAAAGGGCAAAGTGGAGTACCTCCTAAAGTGGAAGGGGTTCTCAGAGTAAGTTTCATTAACCTGGGTAAATCCATCCATGTAGTCACCAACCCTCTCAGGAGTCTAGTAATGTGCAAGGCCTATAGTGTGACCCAGCCCTGGCCTCCATGGCTTATAGTCTAAAAGTCCCCCATCTCCCCTCCCACCCACCAAGAAATTTCAGCATTACCAAATTCTTGGTCTTGGACAAAATCTGGTTACTCACTATCATTAATTCCTCTTTTCCAAGGACACCAGCTCTCGTCATCCTGTGCGTCTCCTTAGTATGAGTGTCTAACTTTGAGTGGAAAGTGTGACTCACTGTGCCCTCTGGTTTCAGTGAGGATAACACGTGGGAGCCAGAAGAGAACCTGGATTGCCCTGATCTCATTGCCGAATTTCTACAGTCACAGAAAACAGCACATGAGACAGATAAATCAGAGGGAGGCAAGCGCAAAGCTGATTCTGATTCTGAAGATAAGGGAGAGGAAAGCAAACCAAAGAAGAAGAAAGAAGAGGTAAGGAGAGAATTTACTAGCTTAGAATTCCTACTGCTGTCAAAGAAACTGAAAGCTCTTTAAACTTCATGTTAAGTACTTTTATTCTGCTGTTTCTTGGACCATATCAGCCATTTCTCATTCCTTCTAGAATCTTAGATATGCTAATGCTTTCACAGTGTTTGGGAATTCACCCTAGTGAAGCCACATGATCTATATTTATTTTATCTGAGGTTCAAGAATTAGTAAGTGCAACTAAATTCCTTCCTGTAGAAAGATCGTTTTCAGTGTTGTAATCATTACGGCTGTAAGGTATCTATTTTTTTGTCTATTCAATACCTTAAAGTAAGTTGTCTTCTGAAGGTGAAGAAACAGTTGGGAACATTTATTTTGCTTGAGATGTATGTCCCTTCTTACATATGGGGAAACCTTAAGACCTTGATGGAAGAATCACTCAAGAATGCAAAAAGGCCTGTGACTTGGACCCAAGGTATTGGTGGAATATTGGCAAGAGTGTCATTATATTAATAAGAGAAACAGGAGTGACTCCAGTCTGGATAACAATTCCATATAATTAAAATTGTTCCACCCATCTGGTTTTTACAGTCAGAAAAGCCACGAGGCTTTGCCCGGGGTTTGGAGCCAGAGCGGATTATTGGAGCTACAGACTCCAGTGGAGAACTCATGTTCCTGATGAAATGGTGAGTCTGCCAGTGGCTCTGTGTGGTGGTTTTTTCTTCTCCCCATCTGTTCCATGCCAGAGGAAAAGATTTGGACCTTCGAAATACCAGTCGCCCAAGTGTGAAATCTTAAAGATGGCATAGTCCTTCGATAGTGACCCTCGGCCTGACTGCCAGCCTGGACTCATGAGTTACAGGTAGGGGCCTTTAGGATTCTCAGATCTTTGCCCCTTTTTTTAGGAGGTGGGAGAAAATCCAGAATGAAGAAGGTATGGGAAGGGATCACATTATACGGAATGTGATTGAACCACCCTCCCCTTCTACCACCTCCTTAATAAAGATCGGGCTGGCCCCAGGACCAGATGTTTTCTGTTAACTTTTCAGGGTTAGTTAAAAATTTCTGTAGCTGTTCCTTTGTCCTTGATAGAGCCTTTCCATTTTGTGCAAATTCTGTAATTCCAAGATCAACCAGTAGGGGTCAGCAAGTGCCCTTTTCTATACTGCGTATAGACCAAGGCTTGCTTTTTTTCTTCAGAAGTATAAATACCAATGGTAGTAATATTCCATGAAATGGCTTACAATTCTCAAAACAGTTGTCTTGAGAATTATGAGAACTGTAATTAATCCCAAGTTCTCTAAACGTCCCCTACTCTAAAAGGAAGGCTTTCTTCCCTTTTACCTGCTTGTTGAAAAATGCTTGTGCTATTTTCTTCCCCCTAAGTGGGTCTCAATTATTGTCTTAAAAAAATAAATATCGGAGTAAATAATTCCAAACTTCTGCCAGTCAAGGCAGCATTCTAAGGGTTTCGTCCTTATGTCAGTCTAGAACCTTCTCAGAAACTCGTGTCTACACTCAGTCTTGTTTAGAAGGCAGCCAGAGAGGCCTAACTTTGACACTCCTGGAAGCCTATGTCACAGTTAGCTGAAGCTCTATTTTCTTATTATGAATTCCCTAAGTGTTCACTGAATCTGATCATCTTTTAGTTGATGTATTGCTAGCCCATAGAAAAGTTCATTTTTAAGGTGCTGCATCTTGGGAGGGGGAAAGGATCAATACCAGGAGTTAGAGTCCAACTAGAACATACTTTCTGTCTGCATGTGACCATTCTGAGTTACATTAGTATCTCCATATTGTTTAAGATTATATTCCTTTAGTTGAATTACTGTTGTTTGTAAAGATTCTACCTGAATGTAATGTTATAGGTTGAAATAGATTGGATATTGATTATGAAACCAAGTTCATTTTAAGGTGGATTTTCCTGGAGAGTTGAGATACTTGTCCGTTTCCAAAATAGCAAATAATTTCTTTGCCACAAAATGATTGAACTTTCCTCAGAAGGTGTTGTATTGTCAATAAGGGCAGCCTGCTTCAGGCTCCCATACTGTTACACTCCTTTCCCTCCCATTCTTTTCAGTCCATTGTTCAAAAACCTACTTTACCAGCTTAGTCAATCGTGGTTCCTTGGGGCTCTCTGGCTTTGGTACCTGTTGCTAAGTTGTGGAAGTTTGGGGTGGTGCCTCATCACAGATCCCACTGCTGCCTGCCTTAATGCTACTGCTCCCATCTCGGACATTCCCAGTGGCGTCACTCCTAAGTCCCTTGTAATCTGTATGTGAATTTCACATTTTGAGACCATCTTAAAATTCAGAAAAATACAGAGAATTATGTAACAGTCCCTTATTTTCTACTTCCCAGTGTTGAAGCACCATTTCAAAGCACCTGGGAGTTGTGGAATATCTGTGTGAGCATGGCATTTGGTAATGTTGAACAGTGTAATCATGAGTCAGCGAGATCGTGTCCACCTGCATTGGCAAGAGCCAATGGTATTAGATCTTATTATTGGTATTAAATTCCACTACAAAGCCGAGATATCTCCATGGGGTCTTGGCTTGAGATAGTGGCTTTTGGAAGATTGTAGTCGTTTTTCTTTCTTTCTGTCTTTTTTATTTTTTTTTTTTAACGTTTATTTAGTTTTGAGAGACAGACAGAGTGCGAGGGGGAGAGGGGCAGATAGAAAGGGAGACATAAAATCTGAAGCAGGCTCCAGGCCTGTCAGCACAGAGTCCAGTGTGAGGCTCAAACCCACAAACTGAGATCATGACCTGAGCAAAAGTTGGACACTTAACTGAGCCCCCCAGGCGCCCCTAGTTTTCCCTCTGCCCTTCAAGAATCTGAGAGTCTTGATTTTTTTCTGGTGTTGCCGAGGTTCAAATGTGATAGACTGAGTTAAGTGACTTAGCTTTTAACAAAGTACCCAGAGAGAATTTTCAGCAGATCTCTGAGGATGTCACTTGACTAAATGCTGCCTAGTCCATGTTACCACCCTTCTCTAGGTTACTCTTCTGGAATTGATACTTCTAAAGCCCTATCTCTTAGGTGATCCAAGTCAATAGACCACCATCACCTGGTCTCAAGGTCTCTCTGCTTTGTTCTGCAGGAAAAATTCTGATGAGGCTGACCTAGTCCCTGCCAAGGAAGCCAATGTCAAGTGCCCACAGGTGGTCATATCCTTCTATGAGGAAAGGCTGACGTGGCATTCTTACCCCTCGGAGGATGATGACAAAAAAGATGACAAGAATTAACTCTCCTGAGTGCCAGCCCCTGTCACATCTGACTGTGGGTTTCAAGTGGGGAGGGAAGGAATTCTACTTGTCTTGGCACCATAGAGGTGGCTTGAGAAGATGTCCTTTGAAGAGCCAGTATCGTTTCTGTGCCCTACTGCAGCCCAAGTGCTTTAAAGCCTTTCCATGCCGTGTGGTCTGCACACCCATCCCAGTGGAGGGGAAGGAGAAGGGTTGCAAGGCAGCCCATTCTGTACTTTGCTGAGAAAGGCAAAGGGCCTTCCATGAAGGACAGAACTTGCAGAATGGGTGTGTGGGAGAGCAAAAAGATACTGTAGATCTTCAAAGCGCATCTCCACAACCCATAGCCTTCTTCCCAATAGTGTTAACTCTGCATTTTTACAGCGTAGCATGTGTGTAGTTTTTGGCTATTACTGGTGTATTATTTGGGGGTGGGAGGGTTAGGGGTGGGAAGGAACAGAGATGGGTAGGATCATTTTTGTTAAAATTTGGGGTCTGATTGGGGAAGTGGTGAAACAATGGAAAGAACAAACTCGTGGTGATTCAGTTGTGTGTCCAGAATATTTTATCTTTTCAAAAAAGGTCATTAGCAACCTAAATGAGGACTGTGAGAGACTTCAAAAGCTGTGAATGCCTGAAACGTATAAGCCAAGGTGTTCCCTGCCTGAGCTTCATGCTGTTCCCAGCAGAGGACTAAGCCAGTTAATAAGTTACCAAAGCTGCCATTTTGAGAAAGGAAACTGGTTGAAAAGGGAAAGTCTTTTTGGAGCATATGCAGAGGCAGATGGTTCTGTCTTAGAGGTGCTAATTCTTGAAACTGATAAGAAGACCTTTTCTTTTCCAGTGATGATCTTTTAAACATCAGCTTGTCCATCCAAGCCACTGGCTGAGGTATTTAGGGAGGGGAAGAGGGTGGTATAGAAGGGGAGAGAGTAGAGAAAGACAAGGGCCCACACTCTTAGGGTGGAAAAACTCTTGGAGCCTGTGTTTGAACTTTGAACTCTGAAATCAGTGGTGGCAGGGTTCAGTCACTGACAGCACAAGTTCACTGAATCACTTACAGAGTTGAGTGATTTCAAAAGCCCTGGTCTCAGGAGAAGATTAAACTTTCATACTGGGGCAGTGGTTCACTTTAAAACACAAAAGAAAACATTTTTTTAATCCTAAGAATTAACTAATCCCCAAAATGCTGTCTCGAATCAAGAGAGACATCAGTTCTTGACATCATCTAGACCTGTATCTAGAACTCCATTGTAAAATCTTTTTAGGCATGTGTTAGGTTTCTGTGAAAACTTTGTTTAAATGTAAACTTCATATCACATTGTCAGTTTTTGTCTTAATAAAACTATAGATTTATAATCCTTGATTTCTGTCTTGATTAAATACTACCCAAAACCCTTCTTGCCTTTCATAACCTTATAGAAGTTCAGCCTACAGTTGGATGGTTTTATTTCTTGAACACTGTAAACTTAAAAATCTCCTACCTGGCCTGAATCTTTGAGTGGTCGTATCATTTATTTAGTAAATATTTATGGAGCATTTACAATTGCTACAGAATAGTGTAAAGAATGTCCATCATTCTGTCTTCATATTGCTCAAACTGTTTATTTAGCACTCTAACCTCCTAGCACTTCCAAACTAGGATAAGTTTGGAATCATGGGTTTTTGAGTTAGGTTTAGTTCTTAACTCATGTTTTTGTAGATTTATGTGACCTTAGCTAAATAGTCAACTCCAAAATTTACAGGAATTGGTGTCATGTTTGATCACTGAATTAAAACATTATCTACTTTTTTGTTGTTGTTTTTTTTAAGTTTATTTTGAGAGAGAGAAAGAACAAGCAGGCTGTCCACTGTCAGTGCAGAGCCAAAGGCAGGACTCAATCCCAAGAACTGTGAAATAATGACCTGAGATGAAATCAAGAGTCTGACTGACGCTTAACTGACTGAACCACCCAGGCACCTGTTGCCTGCCTTCTTGACATGTTTTCTGCCTGTGATTCTAAAGCCAAAATGGGACTACACGCTTGTTATTTATTAAAAGGGAAATGGGATTTCCACTGAGATCAGCTCAGCTCTACTCACTAGTACAAAGCATTTGTTCCAAATACACTAATGCGTAAATATATTTTTCAAAAAGCCTCCTTGGGGTGCCAGACTGGCTCAGTTGGTAGAACATACAACTTGAACTCAGGGTTGTGAGTTCAAGTCCTATGTGGGGTGTAGAGATTACTTAAAATCTTTTAAAAACAAAAACGTCTCCTAGGAGTATGGGGATACAAGGTAAAGCGAAGCCTGGGAGGAGGCCTTTGTGCAGAGGCGGAGGTGCGTCCCTGTGATTGGCAGCATCAAAGCCATGAGTCAGTTAAGAGCGTGTGAGGTGGGCAGAGGTGTTCTGTACCATTAGATGCACTGAAATTAGCCCCCAACCTTGGTGTGTGTCTCGAGTAGACTATTTAGTCTTAACCTTTGGAACCTCCTTGTCCTTTCTGGTATTCCTGAACTCTCACAAAACCATACCATTGCCCTGGGAGGATGCTGAAATTGATAATGCACACAACGTTAATTGAAGTGAGGATAGAGTGTCACAATTTTGTCATCTTTGAAAGCCAGTTGTAACAAATCTACATTAAGGGTCAAGGATACATTTTTCTCAAGTACTTGTGGAAGCCACAAATGCATGCAGAGATGCTGAAAATAAAAGACACAGGCACAACCAGTCTCACATCTGTTTCAGAAATTATTCGGGAGCATTTCTTCAGGCAGCACAGAAGCGATCTGGACAGCTAAGACGGAGCTGCGCCATCCTAGACTCCTGAGCCAGGAGTTGGAGAGGAGCTAGGTGACTACCTTAGTCATTAACTCAAAAGGAGGAGAGGTTACTGATCTAGTGACAGCATCATCTGGGGTGACCTCCACTGACAGAGCCAAATACTTGGCTTCTCTGCTTTTCAAGTTAGTGCAGTAAGTGGACAGCGTAACAATACCACAGAGGCATTCTACCAACTGATGGTGCTCAGGAAAGAGTGTTTCTGCTTTTCAAGGTCATTTAGAGGTTTTGACTACCGATTATAAAGCCTTTGTTTTGTTTTTAATATTTGAGGAAAACATGAGTGGAGAAAGAGCAGGGAAGGAGAGAAAATTCCAAGCAGGCTCCATGATGTCAGCACAGGGGTCAAATTCATGAACCATTAGATGATGACCTGAGCTGAAATCAAGAGTTGGCAATTAACTGGCTGAGCCACCCAGGTGCCCCTTGACTACCGATTTTAAGTAATTTTTAATAGTTGAGTTTTTAAGTACTTATTTTCAGATACAATCTTCTATTCCAGAACTCATTCAAACTCAGATCAATTTGATTTTAACATGGCCATTTGGTGTTTAGCCATGTATGCTTAGCACATCTTTATGGCCTGTGGCACTGGGAATATGTGCTGCAAAGTCACTTTTTCTGTCACAGAGGAAAGGAAAAAGACTGAGGAAATTGCTTCTCCAAAATTTGGTGGGACTGGAATTCTGAAATCCAGATTTTCTACAATGGCTTTAGGTCCTAAACTATGTATGGACCTGGGCTGAATGTGAGATCAAATTAGCCTGATTGGTTTATCTAGGATCTCCTGTGCAAGTTGGATCTCTTCATGAGGTTGTCTTCTTTAAAAATTTAGAGCTGATAGGACTGAGGACATCCAGGCTCAGTATTTCCCCTCCTCTAGAACTTGACTGAAACACAGATTCCAACCAGGCCAGCATTCAGCTTGGTAAAGGAAGGAGTCTTGGCTTCATCTTGCCATTTGGCAGTAGGAAGCAATCAAGTAGAGGCATCCAGGTGTTCCGGTATGTGGTTAGGGGAGCTTGGTGATAGCAGAGCTGAAGATTCCCTGGACAGTCGGCGTCCTGATCCGTGCATCCCCTTGGCCTAACTTTCCAGCACTGAGGTCCTAACAAAGCTTCTGCTCTTTTAACCAATGTGTTCACCATTGCTGATCTCTCTTCTGTGGATAACTTCGTTGACCTTGGCCTTGGGAGCTTCCTGCTTAAATTGCTGGATATTGAAAGCAAATGAAATCTGAAACAAACCATCCTGTGCTGGAACTAAAAGTATAGCTGGCCCTGCTCTGTGGGGGGAGGTAGAGCAAGTCTGCTGTTTCTAAAGGCTTCTTCTTTCTTTTCCTTTCTAAATCTTTATTTATTTATTTTTTTTTGCTTAGGCCAGTGAGGCAACAGAACTGAAGCAAGGCCGAAACATTAAGTTTACAATAGATGCTGATGGTTCAGTTCTATAGTTTTTATTTTAAATAGCTTGTGTTAAAATACTCAAAAGTATGTCTGTATCTGCACTGTTTGTTTGCTTGGTCGTTTGATAGTACCAAAGCCACTGTTTACCCCACAAGGAATTTTAAATTGTAGTTGACTTTGACCAATCCTGCCATTTCCTGTTTGCACAGCCTTAGGTCAGACTGGGCAACTTTAGGGCCCAGCTGGTGGAGGATTAGAAAGTTTAAGACAATACTTAAATTTGTGTTTAAAACAAAAGGCGGAGCACCAACTCCTTGGCCTTTTCTCTGCCTCTCTCCAAGTAAGCTAGGTTTTGTTTCCTTGGCTGAAATAGCATCTGGAATTAAGTCATGAATACTGTCTGATCTCCATTCTGCAGTTAGACTGGAAAAGAAGTTTTAAGAGTTCCTGCAGAATCTCTGTGTACTCAAAAAGACAGCATATCTATCCAACTGATTTTGAGAACACCCCTCTTCAGTGGGGACCCACATGCCCACTCCTCTACACAATTTTGTGTGCTGAATTCTGTCTCCACGAAGTCAGGCTGACCTGAACTTTCAAAGTCCTGGCCAGAACTAGGACTAGAACTGGGTGCTAAGTCCCATGTATATCCCAAGTCACCACATGCTCCGTCTGCATTACAAAGTTCAGCACTAGAGGCAAGGAGGATGGCTGGCCTCTTGAGAAAAAAACTAAAAGCTCAAAGAAAAGTTCTTGTTACCTTGACAAAATGACAAATCGAAGGTCTGCATCCTTTTTATGTCCCAGATAGATCAGTGATAGGAAAACAAGGTTAACTGCTCATAATGAAGCACATGGGTTTTGCTAGAGAATTTCTACACTTGGTTGGGAACAGAACTTCCAGAGAGGCACCCAGCAATCTGGTGCCTGTGCTGGTAGGTGGGTAGTGCTGATAAGGAAGCGGACTTCTTGCTGGCCGTGCCATGGAACTGCAGTCGGAGCTGAAGCTGTAGCTCTAGGTCAGTGCCTGCTGGGTGAGGTAGGAAACACAGGAAGGCGGTGGGGATGTTATTTTTTTCTACAAGGCACTTGTTTGTCCAGCTATGTGCGAAAACACACCTGAAAAGCAACAGCGTCGGGGTAGTTGGGGCTTGAAAAAGGGCGGAAGGCTGCCCGAGGAAGGCGGGGCTCCGTGGAAAGTACTTCCCATTCACTGGCTGTTTGACTAGTTGCTGTTCTGCTTTACTGAGTCAGGGCAGGGAGTCCGCCACGGAGGCCACCAGGTCTTGGTGACACTGAGCATTCTCTAGATCACTGTATGACCCTGGAATAGTGACCCCAGCAGCTCTGTTGGTGAGATCTGTGCAGGGCAGAAGAAACAACAGGTCTCTTTCCCAGTGCTGCTGTGAATTAGGATGTGGGGAGAAACTGAATGGAGCAGTACTAACTGCCGAAGCGAAGACAAAGCCAGGCTTCCGCCCCCAGCCCAAGCAGGTCACCCTGAGGTTTGGTCCTCGGTTAACCCGGAGGCCCATTCATCCCCCTGCCACACCTAGGACCTCTCCTCAATTCTTGTCTGAGGTGCAGCAGCTGACAGGCCTCAGCTCTTCCTGCCAGAAGCAGCCTTGAAGCTGGAGCACCCACTCCACGCGCCAGCAGCAAAAAGAGGTCAACCCCACAGCAAGTGCTGACCAACTTGGCCCAGAGCCCCAGCTAATCAGCGCGATCCTAGACAGAACTGTGCATCCCTCCTTCAGGGGTGACATGGGGGAGGGCGACAAAAATACATTCTCTCAGGCCAGGGGCAATACTAACAGGATGACAGGAATTTTTCTCTTGGAAAATACATATGTTAGGTTAAAAAAGTTGCCAAACAAGATACCAAGTTACAGCCTCCTCAGGTACTTAGACAAAAATGCATATACACATTTCTAGAAGGGATACAAAAACAGGACTCTCCTGAGTTTTACTTCTCACAGTTTACCCTTCTATATATAATTTGTATTTTTCATCAGTGCGAAATAAAGTATTAAATGTTTAGTCCTTCTTTTTAAGAATCTTGGTGTTAATATGGCTTCCAGACCTCAATTAACACCTAACTGGGGAAGTGCTCTTGTTTGAGATGACCAATGCTTTCCAACTAGAGATGGCAGCTTAAAAAAGCCATTGGGAACTGAAACAAACTAATGTTATTCCCAGAATTCTATCCGCCCCTTGGGATACTCCATAGCATCATGAAAGGACTGCTGCGCTGAGCCAGGTGGTACACTGGAGTTCAAGATCACGGGTTCCACTATGGGGATCACAGCTTCTGGCCCTAAACCTCGTCCAGTAATTTCACGGGCTACCAGGTGAGCGTTTGCTAAGCACCTACCCCAGACGCAGTGGCAGTTCCAGCAAGCACCAGGTACCTGGAGGCATTCGGCTCTTTCATAAGCTTGGTATTAAAGCAGGTGTTTTGGTTTTTTGAAGGAGAGTAGTCTTCACCTCAGTTGGGGAGACTTTCTGACGCCTTAAACCCTGGAGTCCAGCCCCCTGCGTCTCTAGTTCTGCGGGCGCATGCTGGTCTCCATCTCCCAGGTCTTCATTCAGCCACTGGGGTGAAGGGCCTCCGGCGCACCGCGCCCCTTGGCAGGTGGGGCCAGCAGAGGAGCAGCAACGCGGTCAGGATTTAAAAGTGCGGTTCCTCTTGCGTGCACAGACCGGAGCTGGGCCACATGCAAGCCCCTCCACGGAGCCCAGGACCCCGGAGCAATCCTTCCTCAGAGGATTCGCCTTGGCAAACCCTGTAAAGAGGTGCCCACACCTGCTTGGAAGGTTTAATAGGGACTTAAGACTTCTGTCTTTTTAAATTCCTCATTGTCAGCCTCCCCTGTTTTCCACCCACCTTCCCCTGTAAGCTCTGCCTTAGCCACACAATGGCCAGTCCTCCCCTTATGGGGTCGGGTTTGTTTTTTTTATTATTCAGTTTAACTTCAAAGTAGGGAAAAATTGCACTTGAGAATGAATCATCCATTTTATTTTATTTTATTTTGTCATGTGCTCACAGCCTCTCTCTCTCTCTCTCTTTCTCTCTCCCCTCTCCCTGGCAGGTCAAAGATAAATTAAAAATAAAATCTACAAGGAAAATAATTTAAAAAGCACTTCCCAGGCTCGTGCCTTCTATCCCTACTGCTCATTTAGAACGCGCCCCTCGCCCCTGCCGAGCGGGAGGAGAGTCAGTACTTCTCTCCCAACAACTCACTCCTGCTAGTCTGGGGCTGACTGTACTGCAGAGCCAGGCAGGGGTGGGGGCAGCAGTGGCAAACAGTTAAAAATAAAGACACCCGTGGTCCTGGAACCATCTGGCCACCTTGGCGCTCCCCTCTCTGCCTCCCCCAGGCAGCCCTCCTGCCTGGGGCCTTTGCTAAGCCGGGGGTGTGGAGAAGCAGCCTGTGGCCGAGAGCCTGGGGGAAGGTGCTCTCCACCCCCATTACATGCACTTCTCATTCTAGAAAGAACCCCCCCCCCAAAAAAAAAAGCAGACGGAGACCTCGGGACAGAGGAGAAAAATCCCAAGTGTTCACACAGTTACACGGAGTCTTTATGGCAAAGAGAACATTTAG
Source organism: Suricata suricatta (assembly GCF_006229205.1). Classification (NCBI taxonomy): domain Eukaryota; kingdom Metazoa; phylum Chordata; class Mammalia; order Carnivora; family Herpestidae; genus Suricata; species Suricata suricatta. The sequence continues at coordinate 35,342,035 of NC_043716.1, forward strand.
CAGCTTTGAATATTGGGGTTATCTCCTTTTTACTCAACACAAGCATTCTAGACCCTATAAGTGATACAGGGCTCAAGCCCTAAAAAAATCAAAGCGCAAGAAATTCTAAGAGGACTAGTTTTTGTTGCTGGGTTTTGTGGTGTGTCTTCCAGTGACATGCCCAGTTGTTGGCCGGGGAGGCCGGAGGGAAGGGTCACTCCCCAGTGTTGTGCTGAATACTGCCTGGCTTCTCCACATCAGCCCCCTCCTCAGGGCAGCCCCCAGGAGGCGCAGGCTCTGCGCTGGGGGCACTGCCAGCACCCCAGCTGCAGAAGAGCTCCAGGCAGCAGGGAGGGGCGGGAAGAAAACAGCATTCGCATGCAGGCTCTGATGGAAACTGTAGGCGCCGCAGCTCAGGGGGTGATGACTGGGCATCAGGGGAGATGGAGTGGCGGGGCAGTGAGTGACATGCTTGGTGCTGGGGCTGCTGCGACACTGGGGCCTCGTGACCCTTTCCTATTCACTCTACTCTTGGACCCAAACCCTCCAAGTCAGTGTTGGGTCCCAGTGGCTCCCCAACGACTGGGAACATTCCAGGAGACCTCCAAGGGCTCCCCTTCAGGGCTGCCACAGGGCAAGAGCTGCAGGAGCCTACAGAGCCCCTCCCAGATCCCACCTTGTGCTCCTCCCTCCCGTGGGGTGAAGTGCGGTTTACTGGTGCCTGTGGCCTAGTCCCACCTAAATCCCGCTGCCTGCAATCCTAGCCAGAGCCAACCTTAACCTGCCCTTTGATTTTCTTCCCGCTTTGATTTTTTTGGGTTTTTTTTTTTTTTTACCCCTTTCCATCCCTCCTTCCTTCCAGGAATGAGACTTCCTACGACTTTCCTCTCACCGTCCTCCCCTGTCCCCTGGGTCGGCCTCCAGCAAGGCCGGCACCACCCCCTCCCTCAAAGGAAACAGCAGGGGGAGGACCCTGTCCACCCAAACGGTCTGGCCACCTCCGCCCCAGCCCACCACCCCCACTGGGGGGAGCGGAGACAGACAGCGCCTGCGCCCTCCTCTTCCTGTCCACTGACCCGCAGTTTCTCCCGTCTGAGAAGATCTGTTGGATAAGAAGGCATTAAAGTCCCAGCTGTAGGTCTAGGTCCAGGCCCAGCCCTTCAGTTTCCATCGCGGTGAGCGTCAACCCTCCTCTCCTCCCGGGGTCACTTTCTTCGGTCCTTTGGCTTCCTCTCCTGTCGCCGGGCCTGCTGGTCAGCCAAGGTGCGGGGAATGAGGAGGACGCTGCCGTCCCCGGCATACTGGAGTGCGTACTGGCTGGGCGAGTAGGGCCGCCCATTCTCATCCCGCAGCCGCCCAAACACCTCCTGGTACAGGCTCTGGACCTTCTGCTTCATCTGCCGCAGGGACCGGAGGAACTCGACCTTCTCCCGCAGCAGGCGAGCCTTATCGCGCTGCAGGTCCTCCACGTCCCGCTCCAGGTTCAGGATGGTATCCAGCTTGCGCTTGCGGCAGTTCTGCGCAGCCATCTTGTTCTTGCCCCGGCGCCGGATGTCGCGGATGAGGCTCAGCTGGGCCTCGCTCAGCTGGTACTTGGACAGCAGCTCGTTGAACTCCTCCACGGGCAGGTTAATGATTTTGTCGTTGGTGAAGGGGATCTTCATGGCTCTGGCTCGATGCTCGTCCCGGCTCATCTGCTTGTCTAGGAAGTCAGCCTGCTTCTCCTTGCTGCCTTTCTTGAGGGCGCTGGGTGGCGGCAGGTCAGCAGAGTCGAGGGCGCTGGGAGCCATGTTGTACGTGTGGTTGTGGCCCACGTGCTCCAAGTAGGGCAGGCAGGAGAGCTGAGACGGATCCTGGTAGCTCATGCGGCAGAACTTGGAGTACTCGGGCTGATAACCCACGGCGCCCTCGGCCTCTTCCAGATCCAGGGTCTCAGAGTCAGAGCTGTAGCCAACAGCACCTTCCTCAGAAAAGGAGGAAGAAGCGGAGGAAGAGGAGGAAGACGAGGACGAAGAGGAGGAGGAGGACGACGACGACGAGGAGGAAGAAGAGCTGCCTTCTGAGCTGCTCAGGGAGGAAGGGCTATGGCTGGAGTCCAAGGAGAGGCCTGAGTCAGAGTCAAACTCCTCCTCGAGCTGCGAGGCCTGCACGGGGTTAAAGCCCTCTTCGATGGCCAGGTCCATCAGGCTGATCTCGTCCAGCATGGCTTCGTCTAACAGGCCCCCCAGCGGGTCAGGCAGCTCGGGGCCTGCCGTGTCGTTGGCTGTGCCATTGAGCTGGGGTGGAAAGAAGAGCCCCGCCAGGTTGGTGGAGCCAAAGGTGGAGTTGAGGCTGGTGGAATTGCTGGGGACCAGCGGGAGCAGCGTGGAGCTGCTGGCCACAGGCAGGCTCTCCACCTCGGGACTGAAGAGCGAGAAGTCCTGGCTGCAGCCCCCCAGGGACGCCTGATGCAGGCTGACATTCTGATTGATGGGAGTGTTGGGGGCAAGGCTGTAGTTGGTGCTCAGGGGGTCTCCAGGAGGGGTACTGTACAGGATCTCGTTTGCTGAAGTGTTCACTTCCATGGCCTGGGAGGGGAGAAGAGCACCACCGTTCACTGAGCAGACTCCCTCCCCCGGTGTGGCTGGGGGCACAGCAGGCACCCGACACAGGCACGGCCGTGTGGGTCTGAGGACGACACACTGGAATCCAGAGCCCAGGGGTCAGGTCCTGGCCCTGCTTGGTCCACCGGCAGACATGGTTCCTCCCTGGAGACCCCACCCCAATGCGGGACTGAGCAGCTCCCGCTTGTGTTTGGCCAGACTCGCCCGCCTCGGGGAGAGAGTAAGAGAACACCTAACACTGCCTACACCTCCTCAGTGCAACGTCCGCACAGTCAAAAGGACACCCAGCCTTGGAGTTGATAAAACCTAGCTGTGCTGCTTGCTGTGTGACCGTGGGCACGGCATGTAACCTCTCTGAGTTCCAATTTCCTCACCTTTACAACAAAGGACTAACCGGACGACTGTACAGATCAGGAGATGACAACGGTTATAAAGCACCGTGTGAGTGGCTCGTTTTATTAATGCTAAACCCTGAAGGCACTCAGTCAAGCGACGCCTACCTAAAGGGAAGGAAGAAGGCACACCTAGGCAGTCCTGCTTTAGAAGGCTCAGTCCTAGGGTTTTAACCCAAACCCCACTCCTGATTTTACCCCATACCCCAAGAAGACACTGGACGTTCCTACAGATCAGAGAGAAGTGTTACTCTCTCTTCCCAGAGGTGGAAAAGCAACTGAGTGCTAACCCCCACCCCCCGCGACACTGTCCGATAGGTTTGTGCCCCGTTCTAAGAATCCTACCTGCATTTCCATAATGGACATGAGATCTTGCCACTGCTGCTCCAAATCAAATGGCGAGTCTGTCCCCGTCAGGAGAGGAGACAAGAGGTTGTTCTGAAGACCTGGGGGCTCACTCTCGCTAGGCACTGCTTCTGTGATGCTGGAAATGTCTGCTGGAAACTAGGGCAAAACACAGAGGCTTTAACAAGAAGGAAAGGCCACCTTCTGCGTTCCTCCCAGAGACTACCGCCTGAGGTTCTGTCTCTTCCTTCCTCTGAGTTCGCCCCCAGCAGCCAGAACAAGGCCAGCACCGGTAGCTGGCCCCTCGGACCGCCGCACAGCGACACACAGTGTGCAGGCCGCCCTGCTGGTTCGGTGGGCTCTCCTTGGAGTCCTGCTCACCTCAGCATTCTCCCCAAAGGGGCAGGTGGCCTCCAGCAGCCTAAGGCACTCTTCCAGGGACAGGGCCGTCTGGTCCTCCCCACCAGGCACCTGTGGCAACAGCAACTGTTAAGTCTGACTGACCTAGGCCTTGGCTGCCTGCGGGCCAAGGCCTCTTTCTTCCCCAGCCTTTCCGAGGGGGAAGCTGAAGGAGGACGTGTGTGCTTACAGGCCTGCACTCTCCCCCCGCTCCTGGGCGAACGGCCGGCCTGGAGTCCCAAACTCCAGGAGAGGAGAGGGAGAGCAGAGGCGTCCTCACGCAAACAGGAAGCTGCTAGGTGCTTCGCCTCCTCTGCTGTCTGTTACCAAGGCCTGGTCCCTCTGCTTCTGTCGCTCATCCACTCCCCCTTCCTCAGGCCAAATGACTTAGAGACCCAACCCGCAAGAGACATTCAGGTTTGCCCCACAGACAGAACCTGCCTTCTGGAAAGAGGAGTTTCTAGAAGCGGGCAGAGGTGGAGGTACCTGTGCAGGGAAGCTCTCCCCCGTTTCTCCATCCACTAACAGGTTTCGTGCCAGAGCTTCTGCACCCTCGCCTGACCAGGTGTCCTCCTGCTCCGCTCCGTCTTGTGGGTCCTTGTCCACATCCTGCTCCTTCTGGCGATGACTATAGTCAAAAATCTCACGCCCAGCCCCCAGGTCAATATCCTGTCGCCAAAGGATGTCAATAAGATCTATGTCCTGAAAGACAGATCACCATGACTTTAGTTCTTAGATCCAAGGGCCCTTCCTAACATTGTTGTGAGAAGTCCTGGGAGTGGGGGCCAGCTGTCCATGCTCCTGTCCCCTCTGTACCAAGAAGGTTTCATTCATCCATTTCCAGATACCAGTCTCAAAAAAAAGAGAAAGGAAGGAAGGAAGGAAGGAAGCAAGCAAGCAAGCCAGCCAGCCCACAAACAAGAGCTAGTGAGAATTACCAGCATGACCATCCCCACACAAGCCTGTGGGCTTAGGACCAGAGACACAGCCAGGCGGCACAAGAAAAGAAGGGGGAAGCAGGAGACACTTCTCATTTTGGGAATGAGAATCCCTTAAAACTTCGGTCTGGAGGCTGCTGGCCAGGCCAAGCAAGGGCGAACTGTCATGCAGAATTGCTTCCCGGTGGCCAGGCTTGCATCAGCCCATGGTGCCACTGCATTTGCATAAAGGGGTGGGGTGGGCCAGAGAGGAAAATCCCTGCATTTGCAACCACCTGATGCAACCAATGACAGCGACCGGCTGTCTCCAGCCCTTCCTACAGCCATTCCCCCTTCCCTGGCAGAGGAAGGAGTCAGGCGGAACACCCACAACTCTTAAAGCCCAGGCTCACCTCAAGATCCATCCCTGCCAGAATCCCCATCTCAGCTGATCCTAGCAAGCTGTCTCAGTCCCAAGAGAGCCTCAGGCAATCAGCTGATCCTCACCGGGCACCCCACCCCTGTCAAGGCCAGCCCCTGGTGTCCCCTCACCAGAGCGCGCTCACTTCCTCGCCACACCCCGGGACTCGCTGATGCTCCGTCAGTCAGCCCACTCAAGGACGTGGACCCCATCACTGCTCGGCCACAACTGCCGCCCCAGGCACCAGAATGCCTCCTCCCCACTCCACCCTGGTGGCTCCTGACCAGTTCCTGCACCAACTGCCACCCCCACCGCCACCAGCATAGAACACCAATAAAAGAAGAGCCATTTGGGCTTCCTGCACAGGCCATCCCCTGTGGCCGAGGAACCCTGAACTCTTGCCTTCCATTCAGAGAGTAAAAAAGCACTTTCCACAAAACAGCATCCTCAGAGCAGACCCACCTCCCCAGCCCTGACCAGGGACCCCTTTCCCATCGTAACCCTCCCAGATCCTAAGACCTCCCGGATGTACCTCTCCCTTTAGTCTCCCCACATACACCAACCTGAACAGAAGCCCTGGACCCAGGAGCAGAGGGGGGCTGGGCCACCCGGTGACCAGCCAGCAAAGAGTTAAGGGGCCGGCTCCCTTTGGCACGGCCCCCACCACTGTGAGAGCTGCGGTCCAGGCGGGTCATGGTCTGCGAGATGAGCCCCAGGGCAGCTGGTGCCGGGAAGCCGGACAGGGGGCTGCAAGGAGCTCTTGGCTTGCAGGGAGCACACCAGGCTGGAAGGGTGGCCCCTTGCTAGCTCCAAGGGGCCCGAGGAGGGTGCCCCGCCCGTCCTGCTGCCTGGGCGGCCCAGCCCAGCCCCCTTCCTCCATCCTTGAGCAGCCCCCTCCCACCTCACAACCCCAGTTCCACTCAGGCGCCCGGCAGCCCCCACCCTGAGCTCACCGCAGAGGCTGCAGTGAGACGGGACTCCCACCCCATGCTCCGCGCTCAAGCTGCAGAGGAGAGCAAGCTCCCTCCGGGGCCTAGCCTCCCGCTCCTCCCTCTCTCCCCCTCCCCACGCCCCCCAAACTTGTTACCTAGGCTGCAGCAAGGAGCCAATCCCCTCCCCCTCCCACCCCGCAGGTCACTGCTGAGGCTGCGGAGAGCCAATCCCCTCCCCCAGGTCAGCAGCTGGGCTGCGGAAAGAGCCAATCCCCTCCCACTGTCGTTACCTAGGCTGCGACGAGAGCCAATCTCCTCCCCCAAGTCTCCGCTGGAGATGCGGAAGGAGCCAATCCCCTCCCACCGCCTGTTACCTAGCTGCAGCCGGGAGCCAATCTCTGCACCAGGGCAGCTGGAGAAGCTGCCGCAAGGAACCAGCCCATCCCTGGGCCGCCTCCGTCTCCTCAAGGAGACGCACCCAGGGGCGGGCAGCCCCACCCAGCCCAGTCAGCCAGCCGGGGTGGCGCAGTGAGAGAGCACTGGGGGGAGGGGGGAAGGGGCGCCACTCTCCCTCCTGTCGCATCCTGCTCACCCAGCCCACTCAGGACTGGGCAGAAACCACTCCCGCAGCTTCTCGGGGCATCTAGTTCTTCCCTGGAAGTGGAAGGAGTCTTCCGGGTTCTCCGAAGGGCTGTGGCCGGTCATCCTGAAGCCCGAGGATCACAAGCTGGGCTTGGCCAGGACCCCGGTGCACCCGGCCCTGCTGTGAGCCAGGGGCTCTGTCACCCTGTGACAGGCCAGAAGGGAGGAGGGAGGAAAGCCATCGGCACACGGGCTGCGATGTCACAGCTGCGATGTCACAGGGCCGGCCAGGCCTAGCCCTGAGCAAGAGAAGAGAGACACCAGCCCGAAGGCCAGCACTGAAGGAGACAGGCGCTCTGCAACATCCTGGCCACAAATGTGCCCCACCATCCCTCTTTACTCCAGCTTTTTTCAAGAGCATTCTCCGCCTGACCCCTGGCCCGCATCGCTCAAGCAAGAAGGCCGCCAACAGAATCAGGATCACAGCTCGACTTCCATCCTCCCTGCCGCAGCCCTTGAGCCTAAGGTCAGGTCAGGGACAGTATGTTCTCCTTGGTCACACACTGCTCCTCGCCGGGAAGAGCTGTACACGAGCCACCCCCTGCGCTGGGCAGGACGCCAACCTCGAGGGGAATCCTATCCCTGACAAGGGCCTGGGCTATGGCTGTCCATCGAACCGGCCTGGCAGCAGGGGAGCGCTGCCACCCCGGGGGATAATACCAGCTCCAGCAGCGCCTGTCACATGCTCTGGACCTGGGTATTTTTATCCCTGAGTTGCTGAGGAAATGTTGTTCTAGACACGTAATAACCCTCCCTTCCCCCACACCCAGTCTAGGCCCCAATGCTGACCCCCCCCCAACCCCCACCATGGGAGCAGAGAAGGCCTGGAATCCAGGGGCACACAACCTTCATGAAGGCCAAAAAACGGAAGAAAGCAGGGTCAAAGTCCCACCCCCTTCTAGCCCCAACCCTTCCAGTTATATCCAAACATCCCACCCCGCCCCACCCCATCCCAGGAGAGTTCCCGGCAGGAACAGGAATGGAGCTACACCTGCAGAGTGCCCAGGCGCCAGCCCTGTCACACCACCCTTGGGGAGCAACATCAGGGCTGACGGACAGACGAAGAGGAGGGTGGGAGGTATACTTCGGACCACCATGCCAGGACTGAAGCCCATGTGAGGGGAAAAGGACAGAGAAAGCAGAAAAAAGGCAAAGTTCCCAGTGGCCCTGTAAAATCTAAGAAATGAGGCACTACAAGGTAAGGAATGCTTACAGCTCCCGCGCTCAGATTATTCTAGTCTCTCTCAAAGCAGACCTAGTGTGAGCCAGCTGAGCGCAGAGCAATCCTGGCACTAGGGACATTTGGGACCAGAGCAACCTGGGGTTTGGGGGCTGTCCTATGCACTTCAGGGAGTGTAGCAGCAACCCTGGCTTCTCCCTCCTAGATGCCAACTGCACCTCTTCCACTCGTGACAACCCAAACCGTCTCTAGACACTGCCAGATAGCCCCCAGACAGGCAGAATCACCCCCAGCTGAAGACCACACCGGCCCAGAGGAAGCCACATGCTCGGACTGTCCCTAGCATTCAAAGAAATGAGCTCAGGAACAGCTTGAACCTCAGGACAGGAGGCAAAACCTGGTCTGACGGGTGGGCAGAAAAGACCCAAGATGAGCAGCACCTGTAGAACTTTTCACACACCCAACCCCCCTCCCCGAGACTCACAGCTCTGGAAGACCCAGGCCAGCGCAATTCAGTAGAGTGCAGCGGACCTTTGCTCAAGCTCCTGAAGGCCGAGTGGCAGGCCAGGCCCAAACACAGAGCTCAAAGTAGCCTTAGCATCTTGGTGGTGAGGCAGGAGCCGCAAGAGCCATTCATATCGTTAAAGGCGAGGGCCTCCCTCTCTGCCCAGAGTGGTCGGTCAGCCACATGTCGGGAGCGAGAGCTCTCTGATGGCTCAAAGGAAGCAGACTCGGGCAGCAGATCGCAGTCTCCCTTCCAGCTCCTGGCCCTATCCTCCCTACCGCCTGCAGCAGGCCTTCAGCAAGGATGGGAGCCTCGGCCAGGAGAGGGCCGAGAGGAACTATCTAAATCTACCCCTTGGCTCAGGCCCAGGAGAGCTTATCAAGGACCTGACAACAGGCCTGACCACAAAGGAGGGGAACTTCAGGATATGCATGTGTGTTGATGTGGGGGAGGCACAAGGCGAGAGTCCACAAAGTGTTTGTGTCTTAGCAACAGATCTACACGGCACCAAAGCCCATCACAACAAGACTCCCTCCCCCACCCCCAGGGCCTCCAGCAGTCATGTTGAAATCCAAGCAGTAAACACGCTGGCATGTTCTAGGAACCTCCCACTGCTCTGACGGTACATTTAGAGGTGGGTCAATGGTTCAACACAAGGAAATGCGCCCAGCCCCCAATCCCAGTCAGACAATTCAGCTCATTCCAGTCAAAGAACAATGTCTGAGAGCCGCTGCCCCCCCACCGCCTCCACCCTGCCCAACCACTCTGGTTCTTTACAGAGGGTAGTCCCAAGACCAAGTTCCTTCGGTACCACCCCACCCCTGCGACCCCAGATCCCTCTCGCCCACCCTACGACATGTGGCCACTAACCTCTTTGGTTAGGTCTCCACTGACTGGAGGGGCTACAGCTCCCAAATCCTCCAAATCTTCACTGAATCCCTGCTCCGTTTCGCTTTCTCGCACCCCGTTGTCTGGGCCTGTCACATCTTGGAGGCCACTGGAACTCTCGAGGGCAAGGCCTGAGCTGGGCTGGCTGCCAGAGACGGACCCCTCCGGATCCCGGTGGACCAGCCAGGCGTTTACCTCAGTGGTGGGCACCTGGAACCTGTCCAGGGCCCTCACCTGACTCAGGAGCCGCCGGGCCGTGAAGTAATTGTCCAGGTCTATGCTCTTGGGGTGCACACCATAGCCATCCAAGGTGTTCCTCAGGTTGTGGAACTGGGTCTGAGTATAGGCAGAACTGGGCCCCAGGATGATCTCCCGGAGCGGGGGGAGCTGTGAGGTCAGATAAGTATCCACGTCCACCCGCACCCCAATCAAACTCAGCAGAATGGTGAACTGGAGGAGTCCTTCCGTTAAGTATTTCTTCAGAGAAAGCATTGCTGAAGGACCAGAACGTTTATGCTTTTTGGTTTTTAAATCTTCCAAAAGACAACTCAATCAAGGCCACTCCTCTGCTGCTCCAGCCAGCAAGGTACCCTCCTCAGGGCCAAACCCTGGATCCCAGCCCTGGCAGAACACAGGGGCCCGGCTCCTGGATGGCCTTGGAGGAAAGCACGCCCCGTGAAGCCAAGGCCACACTCCAGGCCACATTCACTTTTCCCTTCTCGGCACCTCACCTCTGCATGTACAACTGCTGCTAACCCAGTCCAGGCCCTCAGGGCCCACGGGACTTACTGTCTCCACAGTCCACATACAGTCACTTCCTCACTCAACGTCAGTTGTCCTCTCTGTGGATTCCACTGCAGGCTGTTCTCAGGAACAGCTGATGGATTTTTTTTTTTTTCTTTCTCCCTAAGGTTTATTTTCTTTGGCTGGAGCTATAGGCCTTTTGTCTTGGGTCAGAGTGTCCCGCCTCCTCCACACTTACCAGGGGGGTTTCCAGAGAAACCTGAAATGGGAATCACAAGAGCAACAGGATAAGATTCTAGAATTTTCACACCATGATCAAGGCAGAAGGCAGGAAACATATTCAAACGCCACTTTTGTATTTTATTGAAAAACATCCCCGAGAAACAAAAACCCAAAAAACTGTTACAAGTAGAAAAACTGCGAAAGGAAAGTACTGCTCACGGGTGATCCCAGTCTCTGGATATTACATGTGGAATACCCTGCAAGGTAGCTTGTTTTGGATAAGCAGACAATGCCCGTGGCAGCCAAAATATTTTACATGTTGTCTGATTTACCAACCCTCCCCCACCCATCTACATACTACCCAGCTTCTATTTTTGGCCTGAAAAGCCCATTCCCTACCTTAAAGAAAAGTTGATTTTCCAGCTCTCAGGAAAAAACTACCTTACAACCCCTGTCCCTTCCAGTTCTAAAGGGCAGGGAAAGGCTATTAGTGAGAGAAGAGTGCAAAAGGTCGTGAGGACGATGTTCAGGACACCACTTGGCAAGAGACTTATGCCTTTTGTCTTCCCAGCTTTAAAATTTTATTTCCTTTTCCCATCTCTCATATGAAAAGGGGAGCTGAGACCGCTGAGGGGCTGGGGTGATGAGGCAGGATTATTCGACCCATAATTTGCATGGGTTTTATTTTCATTCATATGACCTTCTGAGCCAAAACAGAAGGCTAAGGCCAAGTTCTCAACCCAGAGAGCCAAGTAGGGAGGGAGTGAATCTGCCTTTCAGTTTCTAGTCTTTACTTTTCAGCTTCCATTAACCTCTTAAACCAAGATAACTTTCTTCATTGTCGTGGCCCACCTACCAACTTCATTTTAAAGAAGAGGGACGGACGTACGGACGGACACACACACACACACACACACACACACGTACACACACCTTATTTGGCTAAAATAAACAAAACTGCGACCCAGAATTCTTGCTTACACTACCCTCCCATTCTCGCGCAATCTAGTACTAAAACCTCCCAAGAGACAGTTAAGTTCGAGAAACTGGACAAGGCCCCTTAACGACGGAGTAAGGCCAGGGGCCTCCCAGTCGGAGCCCGCTCCCACCCCGCCCCGGATACCCGAGTCCGGCTGGGACCAAGTCGCCATGCCCGCTGTCTGCTCCTGGGCTTCCAGCCTTCTGGGGCAACAGTGAACAAGTGCTCCTCAGCCGGCCTTGACCCACCCTCACAGCCAAACCCCACCCCGCCCTCCGTCCCGCTGGCCCCACCCCGTCCAGGCCCGGGCCTCACACCACGCCTTCCCGCGCCCTCCGCCCTCCCCAGCCCAACCCACCCCGGACCGGGCTGGCTCCACAGCCTCGCGGCCCCTCCCAGCCAGGCCCAGGGCCGGGGCCCGACGCGAACCTCGTTCAGCCGCCCGTTCCCGCCTCCTGCCCCTGGGCTCCACCCCGCCGCCCTTCACCCCACAAGCCTCGGTCCCGCGGCGCGGCGCCCCTCCTGTCGGGGAAAAGAATGTGCCTGATACCCGCTGCACAGCTCGGCGTCCGCCGCTGCCGCCACAGCAGGCCGTCAGCCCGAGTCCCGGCCTTGCAGCCGCCACCACCGGCCGGCCTAGAGCTCCCCAGCCTCCGCTTCCCTCCCCGCCCCCTCCTCCCACCTCACTCGGAAGCCCGCCCTCCGCGTCTTTCTTAGGAACACGTTTCTCCAATCAGCGAGCCCAGACAGCAGCCGTGGCCGGATGTCACTGATTGACACTCGAAAGCGCCCAATAGCTGAACGTGCCTCCGCCTCCTCCCTTTCCCCATTTCCCAAGACTGACATGGCCCATGGCCCAGTGAGCGCGTAGGTCCGCCCCGCGGTGTGGGCTCACCAATAAGTGGGGCGAAGGCCCTATAGCCCGGCATCTGGCCCCTCCGCCGTGCGTCGGCCGCCCGAGGTATTACAGGCTGGGCGCGGAGTAAAGTGTGCAAGCTGATGGCTTCCAGTGCATTCTTCAGCCGGGGGATAAGGGCCTAGGGCCGGGAGTGAGAGGTGGTATCGCTGCCGGAGCGCGCAGTTGCCCCCCAGAAGGTTCCCACGGTGACTTGCAAAAGTCCAGCGAGACCTGAGGAGGCCGAGGCGGGACACAGAGCATGTATTTCCCGCGGTGGCGACGTTCGAGCCGCCATATTGAATGCTGGCAGCGGAAACTGCTACCGCTGCTTCCGCTCTGTGCGAACCTGCCACCGTCGCCTGCGCCAGTCAGGGATGGTTGGGTTGCGAGTCCCAGGCAAGGGTCACATCGCGGGAATGGCCCTGCGGGCGGATTTCCACGACATTGATGGGGCGTTGGCGGTGTGAGGGTTGTGGCAAAAATTAGCTATTTTTTGTCGTGATAGGAACATCCTGTAGAGCTCCACTTACCCGTCTGGTCTCCGGAGCCCAGCCTACCATGGAGCTTAAAAGGTCTTGCCTTTCAGGAACTTCCCTCGTTTTCAGGTGCTGGCCTATCTCACTTAGCCAACAGCCTTGTGATTTTCAAACATTGCTTTATCCCCAGCGTCACTTCAGGGAGCTTGTTAAACCTGCAGATTTTGAGGCCTCACTCCAGAGATCTGATTCACTTTAACTGTGGGGTGGGGGCCTGGTCCCCTGCTTGCTTTGTAAAGACTTGGGTCATTTTAATGCAGTTAGTCCCAAGACCACCTTTAGGCAATCACTGAGTTGAGGTTCATAGTACTTTGTTCCCAGCTGTGGGACAAAGAGGCATCAACTCGAATACTTGAGCCCAAAAAGATCCTTATAATCTAGTGGGCAAAATCATTGGTTCTTATACAACTAAAGACAAGGCCAACTACTGACTCTTCAGATAACAGCATGGAGTCCTCAGACATTTAGAGAATTAGGAGGCTTACTTTGGGGGTGGTTCATAGATGAAAGCACTTTAACATTTCATTCAGAAATGTATACCAGCGTCCATTCATTGAATCTTTAGAAAACTGCGGAGGTACTTGTGTATCTCGAAGATTGAGTCAGAGACCACATCTTTTACTTACTCGTTTTTTTACCATTTGTCTCTCACCAAATGCTAGACTATAAACTCCAAGAGGACTAGAATTCTGTGCATTAACTGTTGAGTCTTCGAAACCTAGAACAGTGCCAGGAACGAACTAGACAATAAACTGAATAATTGAAGAACTAAAGTAGGGAGGCCTGTGATTAGAAGTTCTTGCAAAAAGGGGCTCCTGGGGGGCTCAGTCAGTTAAGCGGCCGACTTCAGCTCAGGTCATGATCTCACAGCTCATGAGTTCAGGCTCCATGTCGGGCTCTGTGCTGACAGTTCAGAGCCTGGAGCCTGCTTCCAATTCTGTGTCTCTCTCTGTCACTTTCCTGCTCATGCTCTGTCTCTCTCATTAAATATTTTTTTCTTAAAAGTTCCTGTTAAAAGTAGAAATTAATACTGTGGAAGACGTGGTTTTGGAGGATATGGGCATGTTGCCAAGGAAATGGGAGACTGTTAAGCCCCTGAATTCATAGGACCATGAAGGTAAATACTGCTGTTGGATAAGAAAAGAGGAGAAACTGAGGTGTGCTTTGTTAACTCTAAAAATATACCAAGGGGCTTGAGAAGGGAATATTTAAAAACCATAGAACTGATAGATACCAAAGCTAAAGTTACAGAGCTTACATACAAGAGTTTCTGGAGAAGAAAGGAGTGTCATTTGTTTGATACGGCAAGTACAGAACAGTTTAAAAACTTGAAACGGTTAAAAAAGAAAACAAAAAAAACCCTGGGCAATCTTTTCCTTATGAGGAGTCAGGAAGCCTTAGCACCAACAAAACTGAGTGTTTTGGGACAGGTGCATTGGTATTTTCCAAGTTCCTTTTGAGCTTCATAGCAGGGTACCAGGTGCCTGGGATAAGAAATGAAGTCCTATAGTGGATGTCAGACTGACTTACATGAGATCAAATAAAGTAAATATTCACTGAAATGAAATGGCAGCCGTAGGGGGGAGGGCCACACTGGGGAGATAGCCCGTGAGAGTGTCACACCACTTTGAAAGCCTGAATTCATTTGGTCACTTTTAATGACTCAAGTTTGTTGAGTTAGCACTCACCCATCCTCTCCTCTCCTTTCCTCTCTGGGGTCCTGGTTGAAGAGGAAGTAGGAGAACAGGAGGGCTCCACGTTAATCCCTAGGGAAGGGGTGGGAGCCGAGTGGAAAAGTCTTTTGTTCGCGCCCACACCGCCCCCTTTGGTTTCTTTTGCCTTTCAGCTTCTAGTACTGTGCTTCCTTGTGTATAATAATTATTTGAATGTACAGTGGGAGAGAGGTGGATCAAGAACTGTATGATTGGGTTAAAAAATGACTCGATAGGGGCGCCTGGGTGGCTCAGTCAGTTCAGCATCTGACTGTGGTTCAGGTCATGATCTCACGGTTCGTGAGTTTGAGCCCCGCATCGGGCTCTGTGCTGACAGCTCAGAGCCTGGAACCTGCTTCAGATTCTGTGCCTCCCTCTCTCTCTCTCTCTGCCCCTCCCCTATTCAAGCTCTGTCTCTGTGTCTCAAAAGTAAAAAACATTAAAAATTTTAAAAAAAGAATGACTCGATACATTTTTCTGCTCAGCAGTTACTCAAGGGTGGGAAGGAAGAAGGAAAGACAAAGAACTGCTAGCCCATTGCAAGGGCTGAGGAGGATGTAGATGAAGAGACAGCCTCAATCAGCAGCAGGCAGTTAGGTCTGGCAGGGTGTGGGCGGCCAGGATATTTAATACCCCTTGGCAGCAAGAGAAGATCAGATCAAAAACTGTCATCCAATCAGTCTAGAGTTCCAGATCAAGACTAAGCAGGTGCACACCTCCTTCCCAGAACCCACTGATTAACCCTGTAAAATCCAGGGTATGGCCTTCAGCCAGGAAGCCACCCCCTCCCTTCCCATGGCATCCTCCCCCCACCCCTTTGCTTTGGACAGCTGTTAATAGGACAATTACCCAAGCAGCAAAAGAGCGATCCCATGCTGATGTGTCATCAGTCCTGGTATATCCATTAAATCAGACTGAGAAGACCACTGGAAAAAGTGAGCACATGCGTTCCCCTCCCTAAGAGAGAAGAGGCTGAGAGCCATCAGCAAAACCAGGCCTTACCCGTGTGACTCCAGACTGCTCGGGAGACAAGGCCGTGGGAAGCCAGGAAGAGAGTTAGTTCTAACGCACGGGGATTTCATGTAATCCAAGAGCCAGCTAAGTATACACTGAATTCTCTACTCATCTGCATTATATCCCTGTTGACCCAACTTCCCTCCTTGGAAAAAGCTACAGCAGATACATCCATCCGCCGGCCATCCTGGAAGGAGGACACCTGCCAGGAAACCCTCAGAGAAGGGGCTGGATTTCTTCTGGAATAGCAGGAATTGCTTTATCCCCTAACGGGAAATCCAGTCTTTCTGCTATTCTGGTTGCCCACTCTTTTTCCTTTCTTTAAAAATGTTTTGAAATGTTGCTAATCTATATAAACATTCCTCACTCTCCAAATTCCATCTAAAGCAGGGGAGTGTAATAGATGCCTGCCCGAGATTTCCTTACAGCCCTTCTGAGAGATTCTAGGATTACATCCTGTCAATACTAAATGTTAGCATGTCTTGCAAGGAAATCAATTAGTTTTCCAGCTAATCCAGACATCTGGCCTCCTTTCTTAGCCTGGTAAACATCATTAGCAAGCTTGTTACCCTTAAACCCTCAAAAGAGGGGAAGATCTTCGGCAAGCCAGCCTCTTCCCTGTGCACCCCTACCTCCGCTGTCAGAAGATTGCTTCTCAACCCTGGCTGCACATTAGAATGACCTGGGGGCTTGTAAAAAGTATCAATGCCCGGGCCCCACCCCCCAACCAATTAAGTGTGAATCTCCCAGAGCAGCCCTGGGCATCTGGATTTTGTAAAAGCTCCTCAGGTAATTCTTATGTGCAGCCAAAGTAAAGAATCGCTAGCTTGGAGCAGGAATCCAAATTGGGTTTAAAAAAAAAAAAAAAGAACAGCAGTGGTAATGTACAAGCACAGACTCGAATCCCCACCTGATTTTAGGATGTTTTCTTTCTCAGTCCCAAAATAAACTATCCAATGAAAACACCTCATTGTTCTTTCTGTCTCGGTAACAGTTTATGAAGCTGAGTTCAGCCATTCTGTAAGTCTCACCGCATTGTTCCCAACAATGTTGGGTAATTTTCAGGTAGGTGCTATTGCGAGGTGGGAAGAGTGGGTGTTTTGTACTCAGAGCTGGGTTCAAAACCCTGGCTCCCACTCACTCACTTGTTGGGTCCTCCTGAGCTAAATGGAGACAACAACATACAGATTCGTAAGGTTTAAACCTCAGACCCTGTGGGGCCCCTGGCTGGCTCAGTTCGTAGAGCGATGTGACTCTTGCTCTCAGGGTCATGAGTTCAAGCCCACGGTGGGTATGGCCTACTTAAAAAAAAAAAAAAAAATCAGATCCTGTGTATAAAGCCACCTGTGGGGGTGCCTGGGTGACTCAGTCAATTAAGAGTCTGACTTTGGTCATGATCTCACAGTTTCTGTGTTCGAGCCCCACATTGGGATGTCTGCTGTCAGCACAAAGGCAACTTTTTTTTTAATGCTTTTTATTTATTTTTGAGAGACAGAGAGAGGCAGCGCGAGCAGGGGAGGGTCAGAGAGAGGGAGATACAGAATCCATAGACAAGCTCCAGGCTCTGAGCGAGCTGTCAGCACAGAGTCCGACGCCGGGCTCGAAACCATGAACTGTGAGATCGTGATCTGAGCTGAAGTCGAATGCTTAACCCACTGTGCCACCCAGGCGCCCAAGCACAAAGCCAGCTTAAGAACCTCTGTCCCCACTCTCTTTCCCTGCCCCTCCCCCCCCGCAAGCGCACGTGCGCGCTCTCTCTTAAAAAACAACAAAAAAAACCCTTACAAAAATAAAATAAAAAATAAAGCCACCTGTGACTGGGACACACTAAGCACGAGGCTCCTTTGTCACTCACCCTACAACCTTATTATCCCACAGACAGCCAAACGCCTTGAAGAAACCCAGACTGTGGAAATTCGTCCTGCAGGCAGAGCCTGGAAACTTTCATTTTCTCGCCGGAGGATGCCACAAGGACACACATCCACACCTCACATTCCCGGCACACCTCCCCCTCTTGACATTATAGCAAGAAAGAGAGAGAGGGAAAGAGAGAGGCTGTTACCCAAGGGAGCTGTTTCTTCTTGTCACACAAGAACAGATGCCCAAATCCTAGGACAGCCCAGAAATGTGGCAGCAGGAGCGTGAGTCAGAGGAAACAGAAGGGCCTCACCTCCAAGATACACCAAGGCCCGGGGGGAGCCCATTTGAATCAGTTCTGGCTGTAACTGGTTAGAGCTGCGCACAGCCCCTCATCGCCCCCCAACACCAACCTCCCGCCGCCAGTCTCCAAAGGCACCCCTACCCTGAAGGGAGCCAAGCGCAGGGAAACATGAGGCTGCATTCTTCTGGAACACAGCCTTGGCTTCCTCATTCCAGGGAGGCCCTCCAGCCACTTCCCATCCGCCACATTCGCAAGCTTCTTAGGTGTTCCCAGGCTTATGCTGGGAAGTCCTCTTGGGACAATGCTCTGGAGGACACTGACTTGTCACTGGGCTTGCTGAGCTGGTAGTTTTAGCCAGAGTCACATTAAAGAGCCACCCTGCGCTGGGGGCCCGGAGGACAGAAAGGAACCCTGAGGTCTCTGCTGAGGGATTTTAGAGAAAGAATCATCACAGGGAAGAGAAAGAATCTCTTCCCAGAAGAGTTCAGCTTGAGGCCCCTGAATTTACTTTTTCACCACAGCACGTCAACTTGTAAAGAGATCCCAGTGATTATGAGGATAGCAACAACCAAGGTGGTCGAGGGGGTAGTGAGGAGGGCTGTGGGGTCCCTAAGCTTCCTTCCAGGGCCTTCTCTCTCATCCCAACCCCTGTGCCCATCTCCGGTGCCTTCTAGTCAACTGTCCTGTGACTAGCTCCCCCAGGCCCAGCCCCCTCACAGCCACACTGGCTCCCTGAGTCCCGTCTTCCCTGGCCTTCCTCCCTCCCTTCTTCTGCAAGCTGACCCTCTCCCACTGTGGGTACCATATGCCAAACAGAGGCTAGGAAATGCCCCCCTGAGGCTTTTCAACACCGTCCTTGGAAATATGAGCTAAAAATGAACTAGCTGCCAAAAATATTAAGGCATGAAAATAATCAAATCAGTATCTTTTTTTATTACATACCGAGCCAGTGTGACCATGGACATAACTTCTGATGATCTGGAATCCAAACAAATAAAAGACTGCGTCTCTTCCCCCATTGCACCAAATAGTGTTGATTCATGTTCACTATTATAACTCTGATAGCCTCCGAGGAAGATTCAGATGTGTCTTCTAAATCACCAGAGAAAGAGGGTCGGCAGATGTTTTCCTCAGGTGCTTGCGCGGCTCGCCTCTCTCACCTCCTTCAGCTCTTTGTTCAAATGTCACCTTCTTGAAGATTCTCTCAAATGACCCTAAGGAAAGTGGTATTCCACCCTGCATTCACTAATCCTTCACATTCCTGATCCCCATTCCTGCTTTATTTTTCTTCATAGCATTCATCACCAACTCACATAATACCTATTTTACTTGTTTGTGTCTTCTGTTTCCCACAGAAATGCGTGCACCCACACAAAAACACTTGAATATAAACTCCATGAAAGCAAAGATTTTCTTATTTTGTTCACTATTGTATCCCAGTGACTGGAAAAGTACCTGGTACATAGTAAGCACTGAATAACTATTTGTACAGCAAAAAAAAAAAAAATCTGGTTTCATTGATAAGCATGTTTTTATTATTATTTGTTTAAAATAGGTAGCCTGTGAGGGATCCTGGGTGGCTCAGTCGGTTGAGTATCCGACTTCGGCGCAGGTAATGGTTTTGCGGTCTGTGAGCTCGAGCCCCGTGTTGGGCTCTGTGCTGACGGCTCCGAGCCTGGAGCCTGCTTTGGATTCTGTGTCTCCCTCGCTCTCTGCCCCTCGCCCACTAAGCTAACACTATGTCTCCGTCTGTCGGTCTCTCTCTCAAAAAAAAATAATCGTTAAAAAAATAATAAAATAAGTAGTCTGTGACTATATACTGTTTTCCTCACCCTGAATTCACTTACTCATGGACTTAACGAATGCTTAAAATTTTTTTTTTTATTTTAGAGAGAGAGAGAGAGTGGGAGCAGGGGGAGAGACAGAGGGAGGAAGAGAGAGAGAATCGTAAGCAGGCTCCAAGCTGAGTGCAGAGCCTGACCCAGGGCTTTATCCCATTACCCTGGGATCATGACCCAAGCTGAAATCAAGAGTTAGACACTCAACCGACTGGGCCACCCAGGCGCCCCAACAAATGCTTATTAAGTACCTGTCACATGGCAGGCCCTGTCCAGGGCCCCAGGGATTCCACAGACAGACACATTATATCTGTTCTAGGACTCAAATTCTGGTGAGGAGAAGGACCATACACATTTGTATGTAAGTAAATTCATAAAGACGGTATTTAGAGACTGAGAAAGGTAAAACGTAAGAAATTACTGGGGAGGGGCACCTGGCTGGCTCAAGTCAGTAGAGCATCCGGGTATTGATCTCAGGGCCGTGAGTTCGAGCCCCACATTGGGCATGGAGCCTGTTTAAAGAAGAATAATAAATGGCGGTGCCTGGGTGACTCAGTCAGTTAAGCGGCCAGCTCTTGTCTTCTGCCCAGGTCATAATCTCACAGGTTTGTGAGTTTGAGCGCTTTGTCAGGCTCTTCTCCGACAATGTGGAGCCTGCTTGGGACTCTCTCCCTCTCTGCCCCTCCCCGCTAAAAGAATAAATAATCTTAAAAAAGAAAGAAAGAAAGAGACAAATTAGGTTTAAAAATAAAGTAGGGGACACCTGGGTGGCTCAGTCGGTTAAGCACCTGACTTCAGCTCAGGTTATGAGTGGTTTATGAGTTCGAGTCCCACATCAGGTGAGCTCAAGCCCTGTTTAGAGTGAGCAAGATCCCTACTTCAGATGAGCATGAGTCCTGCTTTCAGTGAAAACAAGCCCCACTTTGGGTGAGCCCAGTGTATCTCTCTCTCCCCCCACCTCTGCCCCTTGCTCACTTGTGCCCTCTCTTTCAGAAAATAAATAAATAAATAAAAATAAGGGGTACCTGGGTGGCTCAGTCGGTTAAGCCTCCGACTTCTGCTCAGGTCAGATCTCACGTTCATGGGTTCAAGCCTCGCCTCAGGCTCTGTGCTGACAGCTCAGAGCCTGGAGCCTGCTTCCAGTTCTGTGTCTCCTTCTCTCTCTGCCCCTCCCCCTCTCTAAAACATTAAAAAAAAAATATTTCAGCTCAGGTCATGACCTCACAGTTCATGAGTTCAAGCCCTGTACCAGGCTCCACACTAGCAGCGCAGAGCCTGCTTGGAATTCTCTCTCTCTCTCTCTCTCTCTCTCTCTCTCTCTCTTCCCCTCCCCGGCTCTCTCTCTTTGAAAGTAAATAAATTTAAGTAAATAAATAGGGGCGCCTGGGTGGCTCAGTCGGTTAAGCCTCCGGCTTCAGCTCAGGTCAGTTCTCGCGTTCGTGGGTTCGAGCCCCGCGTCTGGCTCTGTGCTGACAGCTAGCTCAGAGCCTGGAGCCTGTTTCCGGTTCTGTGTCTCCTTCTCTCTCTGCCCCTCCCCCTCTCATGCTCTGTCTCTCTCTGTATCAAAAATAAATAAAACATTAAAAAAATAAATAAATAAACAAATAAATATAACCTTTAGAAAATAAAATACAGCAATAATAAATAAAATTAATAGGGCACTGAAACAGAGAATGTGACAGGAGAGACTTATCAAGTTAGATTCCATGGGTTGGGTTCCCTTTGGCGATGAAGTTGACACTTGAATAGTGAGAAGATCTTTCTCCGCAGAGGAAGAGCCCCCCCCCCCCC